>NW_015555883.1:400255-408848 GCF_001515605.1 Sinocyclocheilus anshuiensis
AAATGAAAGTTCTGTCATTAATTACTCACCCTCATGTCGTTCCAAACCCGTAAGACCTTCATTCATCTTCGGAACACAAATTAAGATATTTTTGATGAAATCCGAGAGCTTTCTGTGTCTGCATAGACAGCAACGGAACTACCACGTTCAAGGCCCAGAAAGGTAGTAAGGACATCGATAAAATAGTCCATGTTACAACAGTGGTTCAACCTTAATTTTATGAAGCTACGAGAATACATTTTGTGTGCAAAGATAACAAAAATAATGACTTTATTCATCAATTTCTTCTCTTCCAGACAGTCTCCGCTGCCATTCATGAAAGTACCACAGCGCATGCGTGTGTATTCCCCTGCTTGTAAACAAGGCGCAGCACATGCGTGTTCTACGTCAGAACGCCGGCCCCTGCATCAGCAGCATCACACGCATGCGTTGTGGTGCTGTCGCGAATGGCGGCAGGCCTTGAAACGTGGTCGTTCCGTTGCTGTCTATGCAGAGTCAGAAAGCTCTCGGATTTCATCAAAAATATCTTCATTTGTGTTCCAAAGATAAACGAAGGTCTTATGGGTTTGGAAGGACATGAGGGTGAGTAATTAATGACAGAATTTTCATTTTTGGGTGAACTATACCTTTAATTAGCAATAACACAGATGCTGTACGTTGAAAGATGCCACTGAACTGGGCCTAAATGTGAATCTGGCACTGTGATAATAACAGTGTGGAACAGTGTGTACAGATATTCAAAAGGGCACTTATATATACAGTATATGTATGTGTGTGTTTGTATATAAATGTTAATATATATTATTTAATATTATAATTTCTCCTCATGTATGTGTATATAAATGTTTATATATATTATTTAATATTTAAATTTCTCTCTATATATTTATTTTCAAAAAAAAATAGAGGAGAATATAGAGGAGATAATTAAAAATTAAATATACTTTATTTATTAGTGCAGTGATGATGTGTGTGTTCAGGCAGCAGCTAATCAGCAATAAATCATGTGTAATTGCAAAATTTTCTTACTCTGTATTCTTTGCTCAGTAGAAACGTCTAAGCATAAGAAAACGGCATAATATATTAAGACTTTCAGAAAAAAATATCTTAAGTTTATGTCTCTTTCAAGCATAAATCTTAAAAACAATTTAGTTAGGTTTATGCTTAAACCAACTAATTTGTCAACTGGGTATGAAAAACAAACCAATTAAATGAAAGAAGAAATATAAGAAGAGATTCTTCCCTCACACATAACACTGGAAATAAACAACACGCACATATACGCGTACACACACACACACACACACACACACACACACACGTTTAAATACACCACTGAGAATGGCCTGTTTCCCTGCTTTGAGTTAATTAATGCTCCCTAAACCTGCAATGTAAGCAAGTCAAATAGCCACTTAGTCTGCGCATTCCCTTCTGTGAATTCTTTTCGGAATGACTCCGCGCAAGAATTCCCATGTAGGCAAAAGGCTTTAACGAGGAACACCTCGGACAGCTGACACACCATTCGGAAGCGCCTTGCGCATGTTTAAGCAGCCAGCCAATGGCAGGATGGGTCACCACCCCTCACCTACCTGATACATGTATGTGCTAAAGTAGATCCCATTGTGTAGTTGGATCTTCGGAGAGGTGAGGTTCATCTCGCAATAATCATATCAGAACCTGGTTTGGATCTGCGAGCCCCCCGCAGCTAGGAGAGAAGGGGAGGGTGAAAAAAAAACAGAGAGAGAGACAGAGAGAGAACAGAAGTCTCCCTCTGTCTCTAATCCCTGATGGATGACAGTAAACTAGAGAATAAATTAAAGTCTTCGATGCCGGCTCTGCTTAGCAGACAGCGGCGCACAACTCTGCGGACTGAGACCCACATGAAAATGAGAGAGAGAGACTGAGAGAGAGAGAGAGAGACATGGAGGGGGGTGAGTAAATAGGGGTAGGAGAGGGAGTGGAGCAGGAAGAAAGGATGCTATAAAGTGCAAACGGAGAGGGAAATAGAGCGAGGGACTGGATAAAGACAGAGATGTGTCGGAGAAGAGAGAGGCAACAGAGAATGAGTTTTGAGTTTTGATAGAGCGTTTACTGGCACGTGAGGTTACATGGAGACAGAAAGAGTTCAAAACCTGGCCTCCTGTCATTGACATCAAAACCTTGTAATGGCTTCATCAAAACATTCCCACTGAGGGGCTACTCTACTCTGGCCAGCATCGGTGTCCACTGACATAGTTTTATTTGGAGACATCCATTTTATTTGGGACATCCATCTATGTCATGCAGCATTCATTAAGAGTTCACATTTGTCCACAAAGTATGAGCCAATGAAAGAAAAAAAAACACAAGACAGAGGCTTAAGTTGGAAGCAATTCATTTTAAATTAAGCCTAAGCATGTCGGTTTATAATGAGCAATATTTCCATGGTCTAACATAAAGGTATTCGAATGTCGACTGTGGGTACAGAGGCTGCAAGGACAGAAAAAAAAACTATTTTCCAAAATGTTTTTAAAGTTGTCACAGTTAAAAAGCGTTAAGATAATTAATAATTAATCATAAACTATTATATTATATAATAGTATAATGATAATAATAGTTAGATAATTATAAATTTGATTGATAAAATTGATTTGGATTATTCTGCTCTAAAAAGGTCAGAAATACAGTGAATAATCAACAGTATAATAATAATAGTCAGATTACTCTAACTTACCATGAATTTGACCTTATATTTATATCCTATTCTGCTTTCAAAAGGTCAGAAAATAAGAGAATAAGCACAATTATCTTATCCTATTGACAGCCACAGTTTTTAAAAATAAAAAACAATCTATCTATCCATCTATAATACAAATTATTAGAATATTTTTAATTATAAATAATTATTATTAATTTTTAATTATAGATTTTTAAAAAATGATTTGAATTTGTATCAGACAGACTGACAGATAGGACGATAGACAGAACAACAGATAGATAGAAAAACAGAACGATAGATAAATAGATATATACAGACAGACAGATATTTTTCCAAATTTTTTTAAAATAATTTGCTTTGCCTTTTATATTGTCATTGATTTATTTAACGCTTTACAAAAAAAAAAAGAGAGATCTCACAGTATAAATTTCTCTCACACAGTATAAATGGGGTCTGCCCACTTAGACAATAAGAGACTGAGTGACCAACATATAAAATGACAAACTCTAGCTTGTTTTGTTTTCATGTGACATTTAGGGGCAGGTGAATCAGACATGGATGACACCACAATTATAGATCAGGGAGTGATAGAATTATGACTCACTCAAATTGACCCGGGTCCTGTGCTGAAGCCATTCACCTCTATCTCCCTCTGTTTTCATGCCAAAATCTCAACTGTGCTACATAATAAAGGGGGAAAAAGTGCACCTTAACTCTCAGAAGGTGTCAAGTACATGAAGCAGTAGTTCTATAGCAAGACATACACTTGCACTCATACACAAGCCAACAATACAATGCAAAACTTGTTGCCAAACAAAAACAGAGGCTACTATCATATTCTTCTGTTTCTGGGTTAGACATACAGACACTGTTCAGCTCACAACACACAGCTCAAAGGCTTTTTTGAGTAAAAGTGACAGTAAAATGGTCCTCCCAAAAGCCTTACCAAAGAAAAAGTTTTCAAGACACAAAGGGAAAAAAAACCCCAACCATGTCCCAAGGCACAGAGAAGATGTGAATGGATACTGAAGCAGAGCTCACTCTGTAGAAAAGAAGTCCTTCATCTTTATCTGTGTGTGTGTGCGTGTGTGTGTGTGACTATATTTTCTACTGTTTTTCATCTCACTGTCATGTCTCAAACCACACGATTCCACCCAACAGACATAAAACTACTGGAATTTCAAATTTTGTGTAGTTGTTTAGCATTTTGAAATTAATAGGAACAGTCCGGATGTTTAAGGAAAAGTGGGAGAAGATGCTCTTGTTCAGACTCACGTGTGCTGGAAGGCTAAACTGATCTGGGAAATCTGTGTTTGGTCAAAGAGAAGATGAAGAGTGACACGTCTGCTGGGACCGTGTGGAACACATGATTAGGCTAAGAGACGTGTTGTGGAGGAGACAGGATGCGGAGGAAGAAGAACAGGAAGTGTAATGGCAAAACAAAACACCCAATGGGATGCCCAAGCACTGGCTATCACAGGCGGCTGACACTGGAGAATCCCACATGTGGCTGTTAATGGCTGGAATAAAGGAAAGCACACAGATTCTAATAATGGCAGTACAAGAACAAGCACTTAGAACCAGATCAATGGAGAAAAGCCAAAGTAGTTCGAGTGGAGAAAGGGGTATCCCAGCCCAGCCTCAATAGATCCCAGTCAAAACAAAGGAGATCCACGCTAAAAAAAGAGCAATCCCTGTACTAGCTAAGATCCATCTCTGAATTATTAAGCTCTCAGACCACAGATAAGGAACAAATTCACTCTGTGGGACATTACTTACAAATGCTTCACCAGATCATAAACCCAGACATTTTTTTTCCAATTGTTCAAGCAATTGGAAAAAAAAAAGATCACAGCACAAGCGGCATTATTAAAGTTTCAACTAAAACATTTTTGTTCAACCGAGAACTTACCAATCTTCTATCCACTGAATGTCCAGGCTGGTTGAGTCGGTTCAAATACGCTGCACTTAAAAGCAGTTGTCAAGGAAACAGTAACAAGTCTATGCCAAGTAAGAATTTGGGTCTGAGAAGAGGAGATTACAGGAGAGCAGTGGAGGGCTCTGGCACTCACAGTACAGTAATGCATCAGTAAAACAGATTGCTGTCATTGGACACTCAAAGGTAATGGGTGAGAGGAGAATATCACCATGACCTCACTTTAAAAAACAGTGAAGTAAAAGTTCAGACACGAAAAAAGAAAATCTCCCCTCAGGTTTTGCCGGTCTCCTACAGCCACTGTTGGAGACCTGCTCCATCATTTGTAATGAGACTGGGCCCCCTTGTGACTAGGAGGTGTAAGCGCTGACCTAGAGGGGGACTGTTTCTGACTGCACTTCCCATGATGCTCTAAAACAGACTTTCTTCAGTAAGAGCTTAATGGAGAGCAGATGAAATTCCAATACACATCTTTAAAAAACATGAAAAATTGGAGTTATGTGACTTTCAGTCCGATGTTTGTTGGTGTTTTGAGGCCTTTATATTTATATGCTTTCCCCCAAGCTTTTTGATGTGATCCCCTTGCAAATGACACTTTTCCTAAAATACTTTTTTAGGCTTATTTTTTACTGTGTGAGACAGATAGTAAGTGTGATATTATAAAGATAGCATTTCTATTCTATTCTATTCTATTCTATTCTGTTCTATTCAAATAATTGGCATTTATGTTGTCATTGTACCAAAGCCAAAATAGATAATTTTTTAGAGCACTTCAAACAGTTTGAAAACCCCTGTGCTCCTAAACATTGAAACAAATTAATTTGTAGCAGATAAACAGTTAAAATTTGAGTCTTCTTTTTTCAGAAAAATTGAAAATATGAACAGGAAAGCAAACAGGTTTTCTCAAAATATTATACGGCATCTTTAACTAACATAGATGATGAGAACATAAAGCTCTATAACAAGGACAAAATAACTGGCATTTTATAAATATTTTTAGTAAGTGCTTTAGCTGCATTAACACTGGTGAGAATCCCATCATTCCTTCTGTCTCATCACCATAAGGTGAAAAAAGAGACATTTCTAATAAGAAGACAAGGTTTCCCACAAGGCAGCATGACGTCAGCAGCTCCAGCAAAACGCTTTCGTTCATCTATTCCCACCCTTTCTCATCTCTTTTACCCCTCACCACGTATCTTTCTTTCCTGTGGCTTTTCTTAAAGCACCTCTCCAGATAATCTCCTTATGCTGGACTTGCTGACTGCATGACCGGGGAGCCATTTTACAGCTCAGCACGGTTCTCGAGGAACATACTGTACATGCACATGCACGTTAACGCCCAGTTGCTGGTGTCAGCACAAAAATGAAGACTCAGCCACATATAAAACCTCACAGGCAAACAATAACTGTGTCCACACCCTGAGGTGGTTCTGGTGAGGTCAATCACCTCCAAAAAACCCACTTATCCCTGGGATTTCAGGGACTGCTCAAGCTCTGCTCAATCTTCTCATGACGTACGATTTCTGTGCATCACGTCTGTCAGAAAAGATGCTGGTTATCCTGATGCTGAGTTACAGCTCCAATCCATCATTGCAAAATGGCATAAGCAAACCATTAATCACTCTGTAGTGCTGAGAACAGGATGTGAGTGAGTGATTTTATTTTAGCAGGAGAAGGTTATTGGGTGTCCATTATGTTATTAAAGTAAAACTGAGACAATCCAAATACTAAAATGTCCCAAATTTTTATTTTTTTTTACTTTTAGTCTTAGACTTAGACAATAAATATATCTTAGACAATAAATATACTGTAGATATCAGCACTAAACTAATTTTCTAAACAAATTTTAAATACAATTGTCTAATGTTTAAAGCTTATATCTGTACAGTATCTTTTGTTAAATTGATAACAAAAGATCATAATCTGTTAAATTACTTGTTTTTTTTAGGTACTCTAGTCTTAAACTTTACAATATACTGTAAATATCATCACTAAACATTAAGAAAAAAATTATATTTGCCAACCACTAACACAAATATGCCCATGTTCTCATGCAGACATATGTCACCCTGGACCACAAAACCAGTCATAAGGGTAATTCTTTTTTAAATTGAGATTTATTCATCATTTGAAAGCTGATTCCATTGATGTATGGTTTGTTAGGATAGGACAATATTTGGCCGAGATACAACTATTTGAAAATCTGGAATCTGAGGATGCAAAAAAATCTAAATATTGAGAAAATAGCCTTTAAAGTTGTCCAAATGAAGTCCTTAGCAGCGCAAAATATCTTCATGGAACATGATCTTTACTTAATATCCTAATGATTTTTGGCATAGAAGAAAAATCGATAATTTTGACCCATACAATGTATTGTTAGCTATTGATACAAATATACCAGTGCAACTTATTACTGGTTTTGTGGTCCAGGGTCACATATAACACAAACACATTTACACACACTGAACTACATAAGTCAAAACGACTCAGACACATCCAAGCAAATGGCATATTCCCTCATATCCAGTTGTTACATGCAGTTATCACAAGAGTTCAACCGTTCAGTCGTTTCTTTGCTGTCATGCCATCTCCTTTTGTGCTCATTCTCTTGTTCTTTGACTGTCATATACCTACCCAGCTGTTTCTACACATCTTTTCCACATGCATACAGTGTCATCTGTTAAAAAAAAAAAAAGCCTTTCATATACATGGCCAAGGCATTAAAGATCTCAAGGGTGTGTGAATGTGTGTTTTCCTTTCCTTCTCTGAAACTTTTTGTTTGTTACCAAAGCCAAATAGTAAAATTGCCTTTTTCAAAGCTTCAATAATTGAAAAGCCAACAACAATGCTGGAGAAGCTATCAATGGACAAGATTACACAACAAAGAAAACCCTGCATTTCAAGAGCTTGTCCACGTTAATGACAATCACAAAAAAAGAGTGTAGGAATGCATGTGAGATGCCCATTTACGCTTTTTAAGGTCTGCTACGTTGAATATTTTTCCCATTGAAAGGATCACATGGAATCTGCACCCAAAGAACTCCACAGATTTTCAGAGAATCAAAAAAAACAACAACTGTCATTTAAAAAATTCTACACATTCTCCATCTCTTGTGTGTTTCTGCCATTACTTCAGTCTTCTGATCCTTCAGAAATCATTCTAATTAGTGGTTGACCGATACATGGGCAACAAGGCTGATATATTGGCCAATATTTTTCAAAAATCAGCATTGGACGATAAGTTTTTCTGTTTGGCCAACATGTTTGAGGCAGGACTTTTATTTTGACAGTGCTGGTAGCGGCACATGTGAGCACACAGCACTCACATTCTCCCTCTTCATTGTTTGCTGTTGCCGTTTAACAGTTCTGTCTAATACGGATAGAATTCTGTCTAATAATCAGTATTATAACGATTGCTTTTATATTACTAGTAATAGAAAGGCAAACATTATAATACTTTCTCGTTTACTGTCAGCACACCGTCAGAGTCCAGCTTCGCTGGTCAAAAAACCAATATCGGTCGACCACTAATTCTAATATGCTGCTATGGTGCTCAAGAAATTAGAAATTATATAGAATTTTAAGATTGGCCATTTATTGGTAACTGGCCAAAATATTAAATATTAAAATATTAATTAAAACTCAAATCTTATCGGAGTCAAACAGAATCTAAATATCCCATTTTACAATTCTGCATGTTTTCTCTCAAAATGTGCACAGATTCCATGTGGATATGCCTGGTGATAATTGTTCCCATTGATACAGCTTTTCATATGTCACTCCAAAGGACATTTTATTTCCCAGACGCTCAATTTCATTAGTAAATCAGATTTTAATATCACTGAATGCTCTCTCCAATGTAATCTGTGAGTGCTATTAGTGAATAGTATCTGCTGTGTAATCTGATACAGGACATGATCTGATACCTGCATCACATTTATCAAAAGGAGGGCGGAGAA
>NW_015555883.1:408986-410687 GCF_001515605.1 Sinocyclocheilus anshuiensis
GGGTGAGAGAGAGGAAGCTCACTCCAGTGAGAGTGGTTAAAGACCAGTGTTGGGCAGTAACGCGTTAGTTACTGTAATTTGATTACTTTTTTAAATAACGGAGTAATTTAACACGTTATAATTTTCAAAATAGTAAGAGTATAATTACAAGCCAAAGTCTCTAAACGTTACTGCCACGTTACATTGCTGACAGAATGCAGTGTTTTATAAGCTAGAGATTATAAAAAGGATGTAGCACACGCACTGTCGAGTCAAGTGCCAGTGGATTAGAGACCTGTTCTCCCGTGAGACCCGACGCAACAGAGTGCGGCGTGGGACAAGATGGGCGAGTGCTGGTGCGGGTGGGTAGACACTCGTGTGTGTGTGTGGGATGCGGGAGAATAAAATGATTCACGGAACTCCCGCAAAAAAATATCTAAACATAAAATATCTAAACAAATAAATTGTTATTCATCTATTGCACAAAAGCAACACAAACTAATATAAAATATAAACGATTAACAGGTGCAAGCGTATGCAGAGTTTCTATTTAGGCTATAACACGTGTTTGCAGCATTGAGCAATGCAGTGCTGAAATTTGCGTGCTCACGAATCCTCTCATTATAACACACGAATTGTAGACATTATGAAAGATTCATTATGCATATATTTATTGTGTTATAACAGAGATTTGTGAGATGCCCATTTACGCTTTTTAAGGTCTGCTACGTTGAATATTTTTCCCATTGAAAGGATCACATGGAATCTGCACCCAAAGAACTCCACAGATTTTCAGAGAATCAAAAAAAACAACAACTGTCATTTAAAAAATTCTACACATTCTCCATCTCTTGTGTGTTTCTGCCATTACTTCAGTCTTCTGATCCTTCAGAAATCATTCTAATTAGTGGTTGACCGATACATGGGCAACAAGGCTGATATATTGGCCAATATTTTTCAAAAATCAGCATTGGACGATAAGTTTTTCTGTTTGGCCAACATGTTTGAGGCAGGACTTTTATTTTGACAGTGCTGGTAGCGGCACATGTGAGCACACAGCACTCACATTCTCCCTCTTCATTGTTTGCTGTTGCCGTTTAACAGTTCTGTCTAATACGGATAGAATTCTGTCTAATAATCAGTATTATAACGATTGCTTTTATATTACTAGTAATAGAAAGGCAAACATTATAATACTTTCTCGTTTACTGTCAGCACACCGTCAGAGTCCAGCTTCGCTGGTCAAAAAACCAATATCGGTCGACCACTAATTCTAATATGCTGCTATGGTGCTCAAGAAATTAGAAATTATATAGAATTTTAAGATTGGCCATTTATTGGTAACTGGCCAAAATATTAAATATTAAAATATTAATTAAAACTCAAATCTTATCGGAGTCAAACAGAATCTAAATATCCCATTTTACAATTCTGCATGTTTTCTCTCAAAATGTGCACAGATTCCATGTGGATATGCCTGGTGATAATTGTTCCCATTGATACAGCTTTTCATATGTCACTCCAAAGGACATTTTATTTCCCAGACGCTCAATTTCATTAGTAAATCAGATTTTAATATCACTGAATGCTCTCTCCAATGTAATCTGTGAGTGCTATTAGTGAATAGTATCTGCTGTGTAATCTGATACAGGACATGATCTGATACCTGCATCACATTTATCAAAAGGAGGAAGGAGGAGGAGGGAAGAGATGAACCACGAG
>NW_015555883.1:411314-414195 GCF_001515605.1 Sinocyclocheilus anshuiensis
AATTGTTATTCATCTATTGCACAAAAGCAACATGAACTAATATAAAATATAAACGATTAACAGGTGCAAGCGTATGCAGAGTTTCTATTTAGGCTATAACACGTGTTTGCAGCGTTAAGCAATGCAGTGCTGAAACCTGCGTGCTCATGAATCCTCTCATTATAACACACGAATTGTAGACATTATGAAAGATTCATTATGCATATATTTATTGTGTTATAACAGAGATTTGTGAGATTGCGATGAACTGAGATGTCTTTTAGAGATTATAAATGCAGCGCTCTTTGCTGGTATTCTGCCATGCCAAACCATGCACGCAGCAGCCGCTGCTTTAGTTAAAAACAACAGTGTTCTGTGAATGTTGATGCTTTAATAACAAATATTTATCGGGAGCGTGTATGCTGGGATTTCATCAATTTAATGGAAAAAAAGTAACGTAACTAGCAATGTAACTAATTACTATTTACTTTTGAAATAAAGTAATCAGAACAGTAACGTGATTACTTTTAAAAGGAGTAATCAGTAATCAGTAATTTAATTACATTTTCAGAGTAACTTGCCCAACACTGTTAAAGACTGACACATTTCACAGAGTTTGTGGGTATGTATAGTGAGCATAAGCGGACTGATGCCTTTATATATTGACGTGTTTATGGAAGTGAATGCTGAGACATAAAGAAGAGGTCAAGGCCACAGCTACTCGCATCCTCCCAGGGGCACCACTAGAACGTGCATGTGTTTGTGTGAAAGTCTATGCTGTGATGAAACCTTACACCCTGTGGTGAACGATGGGATTTGAATGGAGAGGAAGGAGAAGGTCATGTGGCGGGAAGCTAGGGTGGCGCCGCGGCCTTACCCTTGACCTTTCTTCTGTCTGCATATCACACTCCTTCTCATTAATATTAAATGGATGCTAACGCTGTCATCTTACCATAAACATTTTCGCGTGTCAAGTCATTTTAATTTCTAGTGACCTTTGCATGATTTACTTTGAATTAAAACTTAGTATCGAACAGGGTGCCTAGATGTCTCTGTTGTCGATGTTGGATACGATGGTTGCTAATTTCTGCGATCTCATATGAGTGACAAGTTGTTGTTGAATTACTGAATTGCAAACATCATCAGATATGTCGTTGTAGGAGGGAGGGGATATTGTTTTTGATAAAGATTACGAGGGCACATGAATTAAAAACAAACAAACAAAAACATTCATAATAAAAATAAAATAAATTATGGTGACTTCAAATCAACCAGAACAATCTTGCTAAACTCTGTATTGATTTATTTGGATCTGTCCACGGTCAACCGTTATCCTAATTATAAACTGTTGAACTCAGAGCTTGCAGAGAATTTGCAGAGAACTTGCAGAGAATTTGCATTTTTCTAGTTTATTGCCAAGTTCAACTCACACTAAGTTGGAAAGGCTCAATCTACTATCTCCTAACACTGTTGTCCAGCTGTATGGATTCTCTTATCGCCGCTAAGCCGACGATACTTTGCATCTCATTTCCTTCCTCTACATTCTCAGAGGCGGTCTTGGCATGCCTTCCTGACATATTGACCTGGATGACTACTCATCACCTCACGATTATCCTTGACAAGACTAAGCTCCACTACCTCCCAGCCACGACCTCCCCCTCTCACTCCCTTTCCGTCTTGGTTAAAAGTAATTCAGTCATCACCTCCATAAAACCCCAAGAGACATCCCTAGATGACTGAGTGTCCTTTCTAGGACATAACAGCACTAGTGTGATCCTGCTCATCATCCGCTCTGCTCTCTGTCCAGGTTCTAGTCATATCATGACTATACTACCACACTTCACCATCTTACCTGTCACACGTCACTCTAAAACTCCATAAACGGTGTCTACACTGGACACAAGCGGCATGACACGACATGACAAAAGCCAATAGAGCCCTTTATAATCAGTGATTCTGTTGACATTGGATGCAGAGCAATGCAACAGTAAACTGATGCCCCATTCTATTTATGACACTTGCGCTACTTCTGACATGAATGACAAATGGATTGGCAACAGTAGCTCAAGCTGCTTCGATGTAGACATGGTGAATGTATAGCTGCTGTTCAAAAAGAAAGAACAAACAAATGAAAGAACAAGAAAGAAAGAATGAATGAGCGAATGAGAGCAAAAGAAAGAAAGAAAGAGTGAAAGAGATAGAATGATCGACAGACAGAACTAGTGTTGTCACGGTACCAAAATTTCAGTATTCGGTACCGATACCAGTGAAAATCCACGGTTCTCGGTACCAATTTCGGTACCAAAGCAAAACACAAAAACATGCTAATTGAACAACATTTTTATTAATAACGTTAAACAAAAATTAAATGTACAAAACCAATGCCATTCTTTATACTTATTTAAAAGTGTTTCAAGTTTTCCCACAAGTAATAAAAGTATGAAAAAAGTAAACAAGTTTCACCCAAAAGTTTAGTCATAGTTCTGCTGCCACTGAAAAACCTCTGTAAACTGTTGTCTGTTTTAGGGTTTGCTGGTGTTTTCAGGATCTTCCTCAGTCTGCAGCTGTAAAAGAACAATAAAATACACTTCAGTAAAGCAATGGGCTGAGTCTGACCAAATGCAACATAAGATCATTGACACCAGCTAAAATATAACTTTTCAGTAAATAACAAACCTCAGCTTTTATAATAAATTTAGATAAGATTACAAATATTAAGTGTATATCAAATAGATGAAACTGTAGTATTAAAAACACTTTACAATAAGATGTTATTTGTTAGATAACATGACCTAACAATAAACAATAGTTATATGGCAATTATTCTACTTAGGGTTAATTTCAAAGTTCAATCTGTTAAAATTATTTAATGCACAATGAACAAACATGAATGATCAAGTGT
>NW_015555883.1:414549-422730 GCF_001515605.1 Sinocyclocheilus anshuiensis
CTTTTTCTGACGGACTGATATGACAAACACTGTATGACATAAACACTGTTAACCATACATTTGTACATTCTCTAACACGCATATTTTGGTTACACAGTTCATTTAAAAGCCTCTGGTGTGTAAAAATAGTAAATACCATTATGTCCTCCTGTTTTTTACAGTAATAAAAGTTATAGGAGCATTAAATAGTTAACAAAGAAATCATTTTGAACAAAATGAACAAACTTCATTCTAATGCTCATAATATTAGCGTTAGCCGCGCTTATGCTAACGATTAACTACCTATACGCTAACGGCGATTTTTATTTCAATCCGAAATTCAAATTAAAATATGGAATAATATTCATTACAGAACAGACGCTCTAAATATTAAAAATGTAATTGAAACTTACCTGCTTGAACTTGATCGGGGTGTTTTGTTAGTTTGATGCGTTTCCTCCTCTTGAGGTCGCCACTGCTTTTATGAAGAGGTTGGCAGGTTTTCACAACAAAACCCGCCCAATCGCGTTTCGAGGGGGTCCCCGTTAAAAATCACGTTCCGGGGATAAAAGACGCGTGTTTTGGCGGGGTTCCCCTGGTAAAATTCGCATTCCAGGGGCTAAATATCACGTTAATGGGGTCGTTTTTCAACCCGCGGACATGAAAAACAACCCGCGGCAACAGTGTTAAAGCAGCCCAATTCCGCGGGAAAACTGCGGACTTGGCAACACTGGAAGAGGGTAGCTTCCTGATAGCGCATCAAGAACCGGGTTGACCGGCTACTCGGTACCACCGGTACTTAAGAAAACCTGGTACCGTAACGTTTTCATTTGTTTAGTACCGACTTGGTACCGAAATACCGGGTCTTTTGACAACACTAGACAGAACTATATGATAACGATATCAGATTATATCAGATAGATAGATAGTTTTGGGTTAACTATCACTTTAAGCACTTGACTAACGGTAAATGCAGATCATAATGCATGTGCTTGAATGAGGTTCATTTATTTCAGTGACTGTTGCGTCCTACTCATTGAGTCAGACATATTTTTTGCAAGCCATTAGAACACAAAAAGCTGTACCATTTTTCAAAGAAATAGCTTCATTAAAACCCATATCATTTTCCTTACATCAATAAAGAGCGGTTATGTTGATGCCGCAGAATATTAATGGCCCTCTCGCTAACTGTAACTTGTGAGTAAAAGAGCTGGGATTAAAATCATTGGCCATAATGGTCTGGCTGTTTCCTGTTTCACAGCGTCCGTCATACCTCATTCTATTTGATTTAACGGCATTCACGTCGGACAGCCTTTAGACAACAGCGCTAACCTGCGAGGAGCTTCAGTTCCCCAGCCTGAAGAGAAAAATCACATTTCATAAATAAATCAGACGCGCTCCCTGAGAGGGAGAGAGCTACAGTCGTGCTGCTGAGATCCACCACGGCCACCCAGAGATATCTGAGACATATGACTTCAGTTCAGAGCTGTATCTAAAGCACTCTGCAGCTCTCTGTGTGTCTGTCCAATGAGACTGAAGCAGGCTGGGGGAGGCGGATGGAGTAGTCTGGGTGGGAGTAAGGAGATGGGGGAGAGAATATGAGCATAATGAGTTTGTGTGCATGTATTTCTGCATTCATGAAAGCATATGTGAACATGTGAACTTGTGCAAAGTGATCTTATAAGCCCTTACACTGTTACAGGATGGTTCTGGAGGATGGCCAAGTGGTGCAGTTGGGACTCTGAGAAGTTCTCCATTCAAGACAGGTGATGAGTTTAAGTGACCTTGAGGGCTGTCTAGTCAAAACACCCTTCATTACAGACGGACAATATTTACAATTAAAAAATAATAACAAAATAATTCATATAATAAATGATTTGTGTAGCATTTCCTATATGTAGGGTACAGTTCTGTGTTTATTACAGATGTCCTCAAAACTAATAAATAAAACCATTTTCAATACATTTTACTTTGGGATTTGAGGGTGAAACAGGATATTCAATTAGAAACAAAATTATAGGATGGATTTATGAAGATAATATAAATTATATTACAATTAAATAAAGATTACAAATAGGGATGCACTGATATTAAAATATTGGCTGAAAAAAAAGTATCACTGATAATAACCAATAAAACATTACGTCTGATAACCGATAAATGGTCAATATTAAAATTCTATACTATTTTCACTATATGCTACAAGTGAATGTAGGTCAGTGTTGAAATGATAGAATGACAAACGGATGGATGGATATTATAGAAATATAAAAAACTAATAAAAAATCCAAAAGAACGAAGTTACTAAAACTTAAAACTACAATTAAAAGCAAAGTACATAAAGCTTATTCCAAATGTGTACTAAATACATTAATAAATATAATAGTAGCTATACAAATAAAACTAAAATAACACTAATTTAGGCATCACAACATTATAATGCACAGTATAATATCCGATATCAATATCAATCAATAAGACCAAGAATGTGCATTTAGAAAGTAAATAGGGTCAATTAGGTTTTAATTTCCTGTTCACTTTAACCAAAATGGAAAAACTGAGAAATTCATTCAAAACAATATCTAATACGCGAATGCTATCCTTGTGTAATTAAAAATTATGACATAAAGAACTGTTAAAATCTCTCCATTACAGAACAGATATAGACATTCCTTTGAATTTCATCTTTAAGTCACTATCATAAATTTGCACTTCTTTCTATTCTCAAGGTCTTAACTGAGGTATCTGAATGGTATTTTTGGCCCAGGATTGGTGTAGCTCGTGATACCGACAGCACAGCTCATGAGCACAGCTCTAGCGCCTCTGCACTCACTCCATGAATAATGAAGAGACACGGTACTCAGCCAGACTGTGGATTAGCAATAGTATGATGTAATGCTTCTGGAGTGGTGTAGCACTTTTTTTTTTACCACGTTGTCTTCATCACGTTGTCTTCATCTCACAAGGCTGGAAGAAAAATTTCCCTCTGTCGGCCCCAGTCTGGGCCAGTTTACTTTCCAAATTCCCAACATAAATAATGTAAACTGGAGCTACAAAAGCTGTTTTTGCAATATCAGTGAGCGGCAACTTCAAACACCACCTCGTAAGGTGGAAAGAGAGCTAATATCCCCTGGCAAAATGTCATTTAACAACTCTCTCCTCTGTGTGCGAGCAAGACCACACCGAGAAACAGTATAGAGGTGTGGTCAAAGCACATGTCAACCCCGTGTCACCCCCTACTGGACTGGCATGGCACTGCAGTTGGCAGACTGTTGTTTCTTTGTGTCTGAAACTAGACACCACACCCCACTCATGCACGACTGACTATATCAGTCTGGCCAGGACAGCTATAAAAACAGAACTGATCCAGTACCCATATAGGATGGTGAAAAAACTAATCTCACTTAAAGAATGGGTGCTATAACACACTCACAAATCGCTTGCTTGACAGATCCAAAATTTAATTACAGATCCAAAAAAGATTGTCTCTTATTTGTTTTTTCCAGTTTGTATGTAAATGTATGACTGCTCCCTTAGGCTAACAGGGTTAAAATGACACATTTATAAACACAGCGCATACATATGCATAATAACACGTACCACATGCAACGCACTCTAGGCATTAGCTGTAAAAAGCTTTAAGGAAAATGTCTTACAGTATAACTAATCACGCTTTGAATAATTCATGAGAGTCCCTCCAAGTTTAAGTATTCAATTTAGGAAGTGTCAACCAAACATTTCACGGATCTTTAACTATATTCTTCCACAGCATTCATATTTCTCAAGCAATTCACTTCGACCATGTCCCAAAAATGCACTCATAATTTGGCTGAAGATCAAGAGGCAGACAATGACATGAAGAGAACAACATAATTCACTTTATATAATGCAAAACTGGACATTTACTCACCTTCATGTTGTTTCAAACCTACACTGTAAAACATGATGTTTTATGTTAAAGGTCATAGCAGTGTGGCCTTGCTAATTCAGCAGAAAAGAGAAATTGCAGTCTATTTTATTACAGCTTTCTATATGAAGTAGCCTATACAGGCTTTATTTAAGCCGCTGGAAAAAAAAAAAAGGACAATACACAATTTTCCAGCCTAGGGTGAAGTCAGTATGAATATTAACAACAACTTGGGACAAATATAGTGAAATTTAATGGAAAACAATGTGAGTGGCACTCTATGGTTAGGCAGGATTTTGAACAGCCTCTTTTGAGTTGTCGCTGGGTGCCTCAGACAGACGTTAAGTGCCACAGCCCGTCTGTGAACACTCACAGAAAACAATGTGTTTAAAATTTAAAGACGTGGTGTGGCACTTCTCTTTCGGTGTTTCACCACCTTAAACGGTATATATAACTAAGGTACTACTTTTACTGATCTAAGGTTCTAAGGTTGAAGAATTATTATGCAGCTCTAGTTATACAATACTAGTTCATAGTGACCAGCTGTGAAGCTCCAAAATGGACAAAAATACTACAAAAACACCAAAAAAAAAAGTTTATATGGCTCAAACACAACATTGCAATTTACTACAAAGTTTGTACCCATGTACAGATTCAAAAAAAATTGGCAATATTGAATAATGGCTTCATATTTTGGTCTGTTCCTCACACAAAACCATCATACGGCTTTAGAAGACATGACATTGACATGACAAGTTGCATGGACTACTTCGATTTGTACATTTGTACTGCTTTTTTGGTATTTTACGACAACCCATGGATGGTTTATGGCAAGAGCTGCATGTAAAATATGAAACTTTAGTAAATAATGTCTGAGTAAATAATGACAGAATTTTCTTTTTCTTTTTTACTGTCCTTTTACCTGATTCCATCTTTCTGACAAACATGCTGACGGTCAATATTTGCAGCTGTCTGGAGAATAAGACCAAGAATGTGACATGAAACAAACCCATTAATCCTGACCTCTGGTGAAGTTGTTTCCTCGTGTGTGCACTGGAAGGAAGTCACTGACTGTTTACACCTCTTGGAGTAGATGTAAAGTTGACTTCAGCTGCCACAATGTCTCGCTGTTTCCAAGGAGACGGGTTTTTCAGGGCCCCTGGACATGAGCCATTTGAAAAAACAAGGAAAGAGAGAGACAAATGTGCAGAGAGCAAAGAGGCAGGGCACGAGTTACCGAATATGACTTCTGAATGGTAAAATGGTCAGCATACCATACCAATATACACAGAGTCAACACGAGCAAGCTATACCGGTCATGTTTACATACTGTGTACACTTAAATAGACGAGCCCCTCTTTGTCACAAGCTTTAAATAGCACATAAGGGCAGTGCTCAACTGTTCCATCAAAACAATACAACGCTTTCCTCAAGAGAAAACATTAGACTATATATGCACCTCGCTATTTCAAAACCAACAACTGTGTCCAATTTGTAATGACTCTTTACTCGGCCTACATTTGAATTCCCATCCAAAACCTCCTCCGAAAACGCCCCTGGCAGAGCAATGCCATCATCCTAACCTCCTGCGCTATTTCCCAAAAGTGGCACGAATGACATGACCCTGTCATCGAGTCCCAGTGAGCACCGACCCAGACAGCCATGGCCATTCCAGAATGGCCTATGGTGCCACATGGAGAGTACTGTTGTGTGGTAAAGAACATTAGTCACAGAGATATGGAGAAAGCAGGAAGGGAAGAAGAAGAGACAGACAAACCATTTAATTGGGCAACATGGAGGATTTAGAGCAACATTTTTTTCAGGTGGCGAACCACTTCAATGGTAAAAACAAATTGGGGGGGAAATGGAGGGAAAACACCAACCACAAAAACAATTACCTTCACTTTTAAATTGTGTCTAAAGTATCCGTAATTCATACCCTAGGGGTCTTCACATTGTATTTTAGGCCACAGACCTCTTGGTGAATAAAGTGTTGCTTTTTAATCCTGCATATAATAACATGTAGTATTAATGTATTTACAGTTTTACACAACAATCATTACTGATGTATAGACTAATAATCTTGTACGTTTAATACGTATAATGTGAAGGGACAGTAAAACAATCAACAGTTTTAATTCAAGTTTAAGCAATAGTTTACCCAAAAATGAAATTTACCCCATGATTTACTCACTCTCAAGCCATCCTAGGTGTATATGACTTTCTTCTTTCAGACGAATATATATTTAAAAATGTCCTTTCTCTTCTGAGCTTTATAATGGCAGTGAATGGGGGTCAAGATTTTGAAGCAAAATAAAGTGCATCCATCCATCATAAAAAGTGCTCCACACGGCTTGTTTAAAACTTTATGAACCGTAATCTTTAGTTTCTGCTGTTCATGAGAGAGTGGTGTTCCAGTGGATAACATAGGACATATGCGTAGCGTAAGCTCCGGTGAGAAGAAGATTACAGTTCATAAAGTTTAAATATGCATATTTTTCTTAAAGAAACAAGCCATGTGGAGCACTTTTTATGATGGATGGATGCACTTTATTTTGCTTCAAAATCTCGACCCCCATTCACTGCCATTATAAAGCTTGGAAGAGCCAGGACCCTGAGCGCTCCCCCCGTACTGGGGTACACTCTTAAAAATAAAGGTGCTTCACGATGCCATAGAAGAACCTTTTTGTCTGAATGGTTCCATAACGAACCTTTAACATCTGAAGAACCTTTCTGTTTCACAAAAGGTTCTTTGTGGTGAAAGAAGGTTCTTCAGATTATAAAAAGGTAAGAAAGAGATGGTTCTTTAAAGAAAATTTGACTGAATGGTTCTTTGTGGAACCAAAAATGGTTCTTCTATGGCATCGCTGTGAAGAACCGTTTGAAGCACCTTTATTTTTAAGAGTGTAGGAATGGGCCGATGGTGAGGAGTCGGGGTGGTGGAGGGATGCTGAAAAACTGCAGAGAGAATGAAGGTAAGGCGGTTTAGGTATTTATAGAGGTTCTCTCTCGGGCTGATAGGATAGGCGATATAATTGCTGACGATGAAATGGCCGGGTTAATTATCTGAACATTCTCCTCCAGAACTTTGTTAATAATTTCTATAAAAAAATATAAACAAAACACCACTTTTCACTACTAATGTTAACCACCGTGAGTTCAGGAGTAACTCATATATTGTCCTCCTATATTTAGTCTAAAATTCAGCAGTTTCTACAACTCAAGATTTAATTCCTAAGAATCCTTATTTAAGGGTCGGGATGCTTAATGCATAATCATTAATATTGACTTCCAAATAAGCAACAGTTAAAGTGATCTCAAACATGCCATGGTCTGCAGAAACCCATCCCGCCACAATTGTTAATAGTCGCTCTTAGCCTAGTCACCAGATGTTCTAAAAAAGGTGTCGTATTAATCTTAAGATGGCTACCATAGAAACAGTTTGGCACAAGACAGTGATTTATTTTGAACAAAAACCAAAGTTGTTTCTACCAGGCAGTCAATGTGCTATGTTTCTTTTTTTTTATATGTAAATGTAATTACTAAAATATATAAATGGGCAAAAAGACACACACATACGCTTAGATTGGAACAGATCTCTTTCAGTCTCAACTGTAATGCTTTTAGGACCACACACACACAAGCGTATGAGTGAGTTTTATGAATGCCAATTAAGACAGGCAATCTGAGCGGAAATGAATGGCATTGATCAGAAGAACGCTTGAGTTCCTCTCTGCGCCTTGCCAGTGTCTTTAGTTTACATGCCAGTGACCAATCTGGATCCAATCTGGAACAATTAAAGAGCATTCCTGTGTGTGTGTTTAAGAAAGTGAATATGTGGATGTGACCTGATGCCTGTGTGTCTGCCCTGAAGATAAAGGACACCCTGATGCCTGTGCACACAAAAAGGAAAACATCGATTACCCCTGAGAGACCTAGAGAGAAGGCCAGAGAAAAAAAATGCGGATGTAAAAGAGCTAAAGAAATACAAAAAAGATTAGAGCTCTTGTGTGCGCAATCTGCGCATGTGCAGTTCTTGCTGACAGAGAGAGGCATTCCCTCTGACTTTATGCAACAAATCTGAAGGCAGTTGTTGCCTGTCACGTTAGTCAGATCTCAGACTCGTGGAGTCAGATTCACAACCTTTCAATGGCAAGAATGGCTGCATTGCACCCTGAACCACATCAGTAGAGGTCAGCCATTTTATTGATTTTGCTGAATTATTTGCATCGATAACTTTCGGAAATGTTCAGATATTTGAAAAAACAACAACAAAAACAACAACAACAACAACA
>NW_015555883.1:423695-445770 GCF_001515605.1 Sinocyclocheilus anshuiensis
GGGCCGCCCCAACCCCCCTGCCACAAAAAAAAACTATTTCGTCCTCAGAATCCATATTTTTATGAATGGCGCAAAACGTAATGCTTACGTCAGAGTTTGTAAAATCGTAGTAAATTTGTGTCGTTTGTGACTGCCTCCGTACGATTTTCGGATAAACTCAATCGTGACGTGCCAGAGCTCACGACGTTCCGACCTTCAGAATCGCACCGTGTACGCCCGCCTTAAGGAAATGTCTTTGATGGGTGCAGGGGTATTTTACTGCAGACTAAACATTCACTAGGTTGTTTTGTCTGCATGGCTATGATTTAGATAACATTACCTTTAATCTCTCTATGCATCTGAGGTCAAAAGGTCTTGAATGACACATGTTTGTCAACCTTTCAGCCCATGTATACGTTTCACCTTTGCTTTTATTGTGAAGGCTTTCATTCTGTGGTGTATATATGGTCTGTTGTTGTCTACCCATGACAAAGATGCTGACAGGACCTTGTGGACCAGAGCGTAGCAGAGATAAACATGGGTGCATTAAAACGGTTTTAAAAATGCATAGGTCATCATTTATTTATTTGATTGTCAAAACCACAGAGGCATCAGTACGATGGTGGTTAACTGCTCAAGCTCTAAGTACAGCTGTGTCTGGTAACGACTGTTTGTCGGTTTTCTGCAGATGATGTTGCTCTATAGTCAAAAGAGGAAACATTCGGAGGCTTCTGAAAGTTTTCCCTACCATCCCATCTCAGTTTAAATGCTGTTATACTTATAGATAAGACTGCTTCAAAATCTCAGCTTGCTGAAGCTCTAACATTGCTCAAGGAAATCAACAACTAGATTTTTGCATATCCTGAAGAAAATGTGGTGCTTGATGTTATACAACTGCTAAATTCCTAGGGTGTTTATAATGTACTCTAGTAGTAAGGTTGTACTAAGTGAGCTAAGTCAAAAGCCAACCCTAATTGTCTATGATAATGTTTTGGCTTTCTACAAAGGCTCACCTCTACTCTACAAGCCACATCATTCATGTCCTTAGCACAGTAACAGAGTGGGAGAAAAAAATGTTCACTCAAAAACAAAAATTCTGTAATCATTTATTAAATCATTAACATCATGTAATTTAAAAGCTGTAAAAAATATTTATTTTCCTTCCATGAAACACAAAAGGAGACATTTTAAAATACTCCCATGGATGCTTTTTTCCCCATGCAATTAATGTGGACTAGAGGGTTAAAGCATCAAAAATATGTAAAAGTACCATTAAAAGGATAGTTCACCCCAAAATGAAAATTACCCCATGATTTACTTACCCTCTAGCCATCCTAGGTGTCTATGACTTTCTCCTTTCAGACGAATACAATCAGAGTTATATTTAAAAATGTCCTTTCTCTTCTGAGCTTTATAATGGCAGTGAATGGGGGTCAAGATTTTGAAGCAAAATAAAGTGCATCCATCCATCATAAAAAGTGCTCCACACGGCTTGTTTAAAACTTTATGAACCGTAATCTTTAGTTTCTGCTGTTCATGAGAGAGTGGTGTTCCAGTGGATAACATAGGACATATGCGTAGCGTAAGCTCCGGTGAGAAGAAGATTACAGTTCATAAAGTTTAAATATGCATATTTTTCTTAAAGAAACAAGCCATGTGGAGCACTTTTTATGATGGATGGATGCACTTTATTTTGCTTCAAAATCTCGACCCCCATTCACTGCCATTATAAAGCTTGGAAGAGCCAGGACCCTGAGCGCTCCCCCCGTACTGGGGTACACTCTTAAAAATAAAGGTGCTTCACGATGCCATAGAAGAACCTTTTTGTCTGAATGGTTCCATAACGAACCTTTAACATCTGAAGAACCTTTCTGTTTCACAAAAGGTTCTTTGTGGTGAAAGAAGGTTCTTCAGATTATAAAAAGGTAAGAAAGAGATGGTTCTTTAAAGAAAATTTGACTGAATGGTTCTTTGTGGAACCAAAAATGGTTCTTCTATGGCATCGCTGTGAAGAACCGTTTGAAGCACCTTTATTTTTAAGAGTGTAGGAATGGGCCGATGGTGAGGAGTCGGGGTGGTGGAGGGATGCTGAAAAACTGCAGAGAGAATGAAGGTAAGGCGGTTTAGGTATTTATAGAGGTTCTCTCTCGGGCTGATAGGATAGGCGATATAATTGCTGACGATGAAATGGCCGGGTTAATTATCTGAACATTCTCCTCCAGAACTTTGTTAATAATTTCTATAAAAAAATATAAACAAAACACCACTTTTCACTACTAATGTTAACCACCGTGAGTTCAGGAGTAACTCATATATTGTCCTCCTATATTTAGTCTAAAATTCAGCAGTTTCTACAACTCAAGATTTAATTCCTAAGAATCCTTATTTAAGGGTCGGGATGCTTAATGCATAATCATTAATATTGACTTCCAAATAAGCAACAGTTAAAGTGATCTCAAACATGCCATGGTCTGCAGAAACCCATCCCGCCACAATTGTTAATAGTCGCTCTTAGCCTAGTCACCAGATGTTCTAAAAAAGGTGTCGTATTAATCTTAAGATGGCTACCATAGAAACAGTTTGGCACAAGACAGTGATTTATTTTGAACAAAAACCAAAGTTGTTTCTACCAGGCAGTCAATGTGCTATGTTTATTTGTACAGGCCTGACTAAAATTCCATATACAGTGTCTTTTTTTTTATATGTAAATGTAATTATTAAAATATATAAATGGGCAAAAAGACACACACATACGCTTAGATTGGAACAGATCTCTTTCAGTCTCAACTGTAATGCTTTTAGGACCACACACACACAAGCGTATGAGTGAGTTTTATGAATGCCAATTAAGACAGGCAATCTGAGCGGAAATGAATGGCATTGATCAGAAGAACGCTTGAGTTCCTCTCTGCGCCTTGCCAGTGTCTTTAGTTTACATGCCAGTGACCAATCTGGATCCAATCTGGAACAATTAAAGAGCATTCCTGTGTGTATGTGTTTAAGAAAGTGAATATGTGGATGTGACCTGATGCCTGTGTGTCTGCCCTGAAGATAAAGGACACCCTGATGCCTGTGCACACAAAAAGGAAAACATCGATTACCCCTGAGAGACCTAGAGAGAAGGCCAGAGAAAAAAAATGCGGATGTAAAAGAGCTAAAGAAATACAAAAAAGATTAGAGCTCTTGTGTGCGCAATCTGCGCATGTGCAGTTCTTGCTGACAGAGAGAGGCATTCCCTCTGACTTTATGCAACAAATCTGAAGGCAGTTGTTGCCTGTCACGTTAGTCAGATCTCAGACTCGTGGAGTCAGATTCACAACCTTTCAATGGCAAGAATGGCTGCATTGCACCCTGAACCACATCAGTAGAGGTCAGCCATTTTATTGATTTTGCTGAATTATTTGCATCGATAACTTTCGGAAATGTTCAGATATTTGAAAAAACAACAACAAAAACAACAACAACAACAACAACAGTTCTGAACCAGGGGGCTCAGAAAGCTTCCAAGAGGGGCACGGGATGACTTAATTTATAATTAAAAACAATTATTTACATACTATTTATATAATAAATAGCATATTTAGCATAAATAGCACACTTCTGTTGCATGATCTTGATTGCTGTTCGCTCACTTATGGGGCATTCACTATAAACAACATTTATTTTAAACATAAAGCCTATACAACTTTATTTAAAGCGAAAGTCAAACTAGCAGGCTATGTGAAATGCGCTAGGCTATACTCATTCTGCACCAATACAAATGTGTGTGCGTGTTGCGCATGTTTTGCTTGCTTGATGTTAATTGCATCATTTTGAAACTCGACTTATATTTCAGATAATATATTCATCGCTATTACAAGATTTATGTAAAAGCAGTGGTTACTTATATTATTACCGGAAAACAGTACTGCGTCACTGCAATGGAGCAGCTCTAATGTGCACTGTGCTATTAAATTAAAGCTGAAATATGCAATAAAATGAAAAGTGAAAGTAACAAAAGCTTGTACAATACATTTTAACGGGCATAATTAAGTGTGAAAATAACTGAAGGAAATATCAATTTGCTAAATGAAGCCAGCTAACATGATTCATATTCTTTTGCTTTCTGTACCCAATATTTAAAAAAATTACAAATGCAATGAAGATAAAGCTATCGGTAGCTACCAAAAATAAAAGTATCGGTATCGGATTCGTTCTGGATAAAGTGGTATCTGTGCATCCATACTAATTATATTAACAATAATATTTTAATTTAATTAACAAAGTCATCCTACAGCCCCCTAGGAAATTTGCAGAGGTGCCACAGTTTGCATTTAAATAAAAATTTTAAACTAAATGTTTTTCATTCAATATTTAACATTTTGATTTTAATACCTATCAGCTTATTAATTTGAAAGCTTTTTGTTCCACCTTAGATACTGGACTAAAGATATACAGGCCCAGAAGAAGAGGACAAGGCCTTTATTTCATAGGTTCTAACTATCTATTAAGTAGCATATTAATGATTATTATGGTAATTACATTTCAGAGAATATTTGAAGCGTGCTTTCCCACAGAGATCACTGTGTAACTACAAGCAGGAGCGGTAATGTTTGTGCCTCTATTAAAAGCAAAACATCTCACGAGGTAGTTAAAAAGAGGAGGTGAAGTGGTGGGGAGGTTGTGAAATACAGAACAGAGGCCCAGCATCTCAGGTGACTGGGACACAGTGGAAAACAACATTGACTTTCATGGCTGCGGGACAGGGAAACGGTCACATAAGGGGATTACTGTAAATATTCAAGGGATAATATTCGTTATTTATGAAATGCACGCCGTTTTGTCACTTCCCACCTTTTAATCTCCTTCACGGCTGTATTGTCCTCCCTCTCTCACATCAGGGACTGGAGCCAAGTATTGAGATCTATATTGACCCACCTAAGCTGGACAGTGAATAAATGGGTTTATATTGATCTCCTGGGCATGCCTGGAGGTCCAAAATAGCATACTGAAGGAGAAGACCCAAAATAAACATCTCATAAAAGTTACATGTAAATATGGGTGAGCTTATGGATCACATCCTGCCTGGGGTTGCATGGTATATATCTACAAAACAAACGATGGAGGGGGAAAGATTGTGTTAATTTTTTTTTTTTATTTTTTTTATTATTCTAAATTAATTATTTAATTTAATGCATGTGCTGCAGGCAAATCTCTATAATCTCTGCATGTCACATATTGACCAGAATGTAAGGTGACTGTCACCTAAAAAATTAATAAATAAATAAAATTAAAAAAACGCAGAGTTTGACTGCAGCAAATCGAAATTCTCAGTACACATGACTTGGCCTGACTCGCTGTTTACTGAGACCGTCTCTCTTAACAAGCCCTGTGCTGGGCACATTTAGGGAGTCCTGCTAGCACAGCAAAGGCTGCTACACATCCCAATTACAGCTCTAATCAAATGAATCACATGGCTTATTTCATGGACTTTAGTGGAACAGGTTAAGAGTCTCATTAGTTAAGTTGATTTCTTTTTTTTCTTGTTGATATGCTTGATTGGGGTCTTGTATAAATGTATTCCGATCAGGATTTTTGGAGCCGATCACCGATTGTCGATCACAGGAAGCAGTATCTGCCGATATCAAGTCAAGTCAAGTCAAGTCTGCTTTATTGTCAATTTTATAATCTCTGCATGTCACATATTGACCAGAATGTAAGGTGACTGTCACCTAAAAAATGAATAAATAAATAAAATAAAAAAAACGCAGAGTTTGACTGCAGCAAATCGAAATTCTCAGTACACATGACTTGGCCTGACTCGCTGTTTACTGAGACCGTCTCTCTTAACAAGCCCTGTGCTGGGCACATTTAGGGAGTCCTGCTAGCACAGCAAAGGCTGCTACACATCCCAATTACAGCTCTAATCAAATGAATCACATGGCTTATTTCATGGACTTTAGTGGAACAGGTTAAGAGTCTCATTAGTTAAGTTGATTTCTTTTTTTTCTTGTTGATATGCTTGATTGGGGTCTTGTATAAATGTATTCCGATCAGGATTTTTGGAGCCGATCACCGATTGTCGATCACAGGAAGCAGTATCTGCCGATATCAAGTCAAGTCAAGTCAAGCTAAAAATAGATATGATTTTAGTCTTATAAAACTAGTTGACATGAACTATGCCTCCAGACATTAATCAAAGACTGAGGGAAATCAAATGATGACTAAGCTATCAAACAGCATGTCAGTTACTTAACAACACAACTTACATTACATTCAAGGTATACATTTGGTCAGTTCATGCACTCCCTTCATGCAGACCTTGCCATAGCTAGCACCAAGCTCTAGTGTATGAGCTAGAAAAAATGAAAATCAACTATACAGACAATCAAGCAAATATTTAGTGACTACAATGCTAATGTCTCTGTAAAAAAATTATTCCTGTGATTGCAAAGTTGAATTTTCAGCAGCCATTATTCCAGTCTTCAGTGTCACACGATCTTTCAGAAATCACTCTAATAAACTAATTTGGTTCTCAAGATTAATTTCTTATTATTATGTTTTTTTATAATGTTAAAAAAAGGATCATGCTTAATAATTTTGTTAAAACAGAAACACATTTATTTCCAGATTCTTTGATGAATAGAAATAAAAAAACATGTATTGGCATTTATTTCAAATATATTTTTGTAACATTATAAATGTCTTCACAGTCACGTTTCATCAGTTTAATGCATAATAGCTGAATAAAAGTTTTCATTTCTTCAATAAAAATCTTACTTCTGAACAGTCATATAAACAAACTATAGAATTTAAAAATAAAAGAAATAAAAATAGAAATAAAAAAATGTCTATAGAAATTGATTTGCCTGTGCACATAAAAATAAAAATGTAAAATTAAATATATAAATTATTATGGTACATTTTATTGGTGCTTTGTCATCTGACAAATCACATTATTGAAACTCAAGCTTGGAAAAGTGTTTCAACAGAAAAATAGATTTCAGCCTATTCAAGTAGGAGCTGTACTGTTTCTATGAATAGAAATAGCTGCTTGAGCATGTTACCAAGGCCACTGGGTGGACTGACTTGCTTAAAAAAGGACTTTGTCCTTAACCATGGTGAGTGATACCAGAGACAGTATGAGGAAGAGGAGACGACAGAGTTTAAAGAAAAATAAATAGGGAACACGCAAAGCACAATATTAGGGCTGGGCGATAGGGCCCAAAAAAAAACTAATCACAATTAAAATGTTCATATCAGTCGATAACGATAATTATCGTGATAAATTTAAAAAATTTATTTCTAGGGAGAATTTTTTTTGTTTGTGTTGCCTGACTTTGATGACGCTTATCTTCAGCACAGTTTGCAGTGCAGGCTGCAATATTAATAATACTACATTTTTTGTCTCTTGACTTGAGTTGACAGTAGTAGCACCTTGAGTTAGGATGCAGATGCAAATGTATGTTCATTATCAAAAACAGTAACATCTGTAAAAATTGTAACAACCTCATTTTTATATGGTGAAATGTAATTATTCTGACTGTTTGAGTTTTATTAAAATTAACCATTTGTTTTTCCATAGTAGCATACATTTAGATCATGATAACCACAGTTAAACCACACATATAGCACCTCAATACCATGGTAAAAATGTAACTATATGGTTTCTAGGAATTTGTATGAAAAACTGTAGTCTAAATACATTTAGTATAAATGCACAAACGCTATAGCTTAATCATAAAAAATACTGTAATTATATTCCATTACTCCTTTAATATATTTGATACATGTCTACATTAATAATATAATAAAATTCGATATGAATATCCCAAATTTCTGCCACAATGCAGTTAGTGTTACTACAGTAAATCCATGGTAAATAATGGCGATTTGTAGACTGAAAAGTCTTCTGACTGTATCGTTGTGCACAGTGTTTCTCCTGTTTGTCAGTGCTGTTTCATCTGGCTTTAAACTAGTTTAAATCACAGAGTCATTTGTGTTCTTCACTGAATTCAAGTGCTTTGCACTGGATCTCATAGTGCTGTTCAGTGCTTGCGCGACTGACACTTACCAGCGAGTAAACTCATCTGCTCTAGTAAGCACGCACTGTGCAGACGTTTGAACTTTGACCCGAGCAGATAAATGGTCTGTTTGGTGCGGTTCAAATGAGTAACGCTGTTTCCTTCCGCTTTTGGCACATAAACATTATATCGAACTCTTGTTATTGTTTTATCGAGGAAAATTATATCACGATAATAATTATCGTTTTATCACCCAGCCCTACTCAATATGGATGCAAAAATGGAGCTAAATGCCTTCTGATATGGCCTTTTTTTTTCTTGTAACACTAGAACACACCATAGATTGTAAAAAAAAAAAGATGGGCGATGTGTCTCCACTTCCTTTCACTATAGAAAAGTGAAGCCAAAACATTCTCAGTATGGCCGCTGTCATCTTGCGAAAATGACGTCATTTGGAGCCCGAGTCTGTGCAGTAGTGATTCATTTAGAGTCCAAGTCTGCGCAGTAGTGTTCATGAGGTGGAGCTGCGGTATCAAAGTCCCGCCCAAACTCCTGCAGACCCAATCGCAAGATCACAATCATGACACCACACCATTTTTATAGCATCAAATAACTAATTAAAACTTATTAGAAAAATTAACACTTGAACATATATCAGCATGATAAGAACTACCTAAAATGATGGAAAACATCTTTGGAAAAAATTTATTTGAAGTGCAATTTGATAATTTAGTTTGTCTCACGTCCCATTAAATTACATGGAGAGGGCGGGGTTTACAACCTATACTGTGTCCAGCCACCTGGGGGTGATCGAAACAGTTTGGCTTCACTTTTCAGCCCTTGTGCGGCACACATTGGAACACACATGCACATTAGCTAGACCAGTCTGGAAAATAGTTCTTAGAGCATGATGTAGCATAAGAAGCTAAATTTATGATACCATTGTTTACTGTAGATTTGACATGCTACAGAAATACATTCTTGACAAACACTTTAAGATTTTAATCTTTCGCCGTAGCTGTACTTGTATGTCATTTGCCTACATGGAAAACAGCTGCCAGGAGGTGGTGGCTTGGCTTACAGGGACTATGTTGGACTTTGGCAGTTCTTTACGCAGTAAACTGCTCTGGCATGAACAGAAGCATCCATCATTGTGCATGTGAGACAGAGAAAGTAACTATGTTACTGTGGGAAAAGTAAGTATTACATTTTGCCAAGTGTTTTTTTTCCCGAGGACAGTTGGAGGTTGAAGCTTTGGTGGGTCAGCAGCGTGTTACTGGCTTTGGCTGCAAGTGAAGTACTTTCTTGCCAGTAAATGCAAAACGGCACTGGGTGCTGCAGGAAGACGCTGCATGATGTGGTAGCACAAACTTATTTTAGAGGCCAAAGATTCAACAAAATACAATTAAAAAAATTATAAGTAAGTTTTTTACATATTCTCAATTATTTAACAAACGCTTTGATTGACAGCAGTGGTCCTAGAGGCAATGTTGTTTGGAATGAGGAGGACTATCCTACAATACAAATACTGTGTGTCTGTGTGAATAACCGTGCAATATACAATGGTTTACGCCATTGAAAAATGCGATATCACCCCCCCAGTGGCCGATTTCTCTCAAATTTCTCACAGACCTTTAGGACCATGAGTCAAACAGGCCCACTGAGTTTCGTTCCGATCGACCTCCATTCACATTATCTAATAGGTGCTCAAAATTCATTGGCCGATGGCGGACATGTTTTTTATGCAAATGTCCTTATAGATACTCATGGCACTTTGGACCAAGACAGTGCATACCAATTTTTATGTTTATTGGAAAAATGGTTGCGTAGTTATAGCTATTTTTGTTTTTCCTCTCTTATAGCCCCACCAAGTGGCCAAGCTTCGGATTTTTTTTTGCTTGGCCATTCTAACAATTACAATAGGGTTTCAGCGCTACGCTCTTGAACCCCTAAATAAAGTTATGTAAACCACTTTTAACGTTTTTCAGAAGTGGTAACATCTCCTCTTCGTCTTCTCTCCCAACGGGAATCATTAACCCAGTTAGGACCTCATTAAAAGTCTTGCCTGCCTAAGTTGATTTCTTTAGCCCGACAGAATTAAATTATTCAACAATTATAATCAAGCATCTTAGGCCACACTCCACGCTTCCCATGTTACCATGTAATGGTCCACACGAGTGCTACGCTACATAAACCGACCAGTTCCTCTAACAAGAGGACTGCTCATATTCTCTTCATTTCTTACTATACCTTTTGGGCATGCTAAAACTGAGGTGTCTTGCTCAGTGGATGACCTGACAGAGGCAAAATTTACTTGAACCTCTTTGAGATATTTTCCTCTCCATTGATTTTTGAGTCCAGCTTGGCACCTTCTTGGCAACGTGTGTGTCTTGATGTCTCGGAGGTTGTTTTCAAGGATATGCCAGCGCTATGCGTATTAGTCGAGGATTTGGAAATGCTTTAAAATACTCGAACATCATTAAGTGAACATGTTTCCAACTGCATGCATGAGCAAAACAATGTCTATGACAGCCAAAAAAAAGAGCTAATTTTAATGTAATTAAATTACAAGTGAAAGTCATGAAGGAAATAGACAGCGTCTAATTGAATATTCAGCTGTGGCTGCCTATAATTGTTGTGTCTTCCACGACATGCCGCAATAAACCAGCTCTGTGAATGGACAGGCTGGTGGGAGATAATACTAACTCACAAACACAAGCCTGTCGTAGAGAGGGATTGTTAACATGTAAGAAAATAACACAAATCTATCTATCTAGCTATCTAGAAAGGAAACTTATCAAGTGATGTGTCTGCCCAAGTATTAGGGGAGAGAGAGGGGTAAACTGTGCCACCCAAGCTGTTTTCTTTTTCTTTTCTTTTTAATGCCATACCAGCTTCTTTACCTATACTGATGGCAAGAACCAAATTAAATAATTTGAAAATAAAACTAAACAAGATTCATTTACGCAAAATACAATAAGACTAAATTTGGATTCACTTGGTTAAATTCACTTGGTTAAAAACCAAAAGTATCAACATAATAAAACAAGTTCCTCAGAGGGGTAGAAGTATTACAGTCAAGTAAAATATGCTTGATGGACAGTGGATTTTGTCAAGATGAACAGTTGAACACTTTGGGGAATTTTCTCCTGTGAACAAAAATTTATGTGCAACTCCTTACAACAGTGAGCGCAAGCTAGATTCAAGTGATTATTACGTTTTGAATATGGATATTTTTCTTACAAAAACGCATCGATTCGCTACAGAAGGCCTCAGTGTGTGACACTTTTTTTATCGATGGGCGCATTTTATTTAACTGCTTTTGGACGGATGCATGCAACACCCGCTGAGTGGCATTAAACAGCTTGAAAGATCAAAGACCATTTTTAATATAACTCCGACTGGATTCGTCTGAAAGAAGAAAGTCATATACACCTAGGATGACTTGAGGGTGAGTAATTTATGGGCTAATTTTCATTTTTGGGTGAACTAACCCTTTAAAGTAATAATCCAAACGATATTTCAGGATGTGTGCTATCAACTGAAATTAGAAGAGAGTATCTATAACATAGGACCATAAAAACATGACTTTTCTAAATAAATAAACACAACTATATTCCCAATGCTTATTTTACATTCATGCATTTTTAGACAGATTTGTAATATTATTTCCGATATGGCAAACAGCTACTGGCACAGCTTATCCAGAAGCATCTGACATACTAGCTAGCATTTTGGGAAAAATACTTCATTTAATAATTCATGACTAACCTTTAGCCAAATAATTTGCATGGTTTTGTACATTGGCAATTCACCAACATTTATAATATTTTTGAAATCAGTATCCATTTGCTCTGATATAAAACTAATTTAACCTGTCATGTAAAACGTGGCATGCAAAAAGAAGTTTCTAGCATTAAAAACAATGTACACAATTGTGCACAGTTTGCTAAATTTAGGGGCACTTACCCACTGACACATCTTTCCCCACTATCCCCTCCTGCCCTTGACCCACTCTCCACTGATCCGGTTTTAAAATAGATGCCACTATGAGTCACGCTCAACCCCCTTAAAGGATCCAAAGCGACTTCAAGTGGTCCATCTTGTGTATTAAATCTTCCTTGTCACCTTGTCTCAGTCCAGTAACAAACGGCGATGCTTTCATTGGCTCCTCAATGAAATGAGGCTATCACATCCATGTTCGGCTTAGCCGTGGGGGCGGGTGTGAGGGCCGATGATATTACTGTAACTGGACTCCAAATTGACTGCCTCAATAACTACATTGAGCGATTAATCACAGTGCTGTCAAACACTGAAATAGTTTTACTATGTGCTCATGCAGCAGCGAACAAACAATGAGAGATTATGCCTTTGAATTGGGTGTTTTGATTACAGAACAAAATACATACACAGTAGTGCATTAGTGAGCTACTACTGTGCTCTAGTCTAATTTGTCTAGAAGAAAGCAGAAATTAATGGATTGACTGGTGTCTGAATGACACTGTAGACCACAAAAGGTATTGATAACATATTGAGGGAGGTACTATTATTAGGATGTCAATATACACCTGTAGCTGGCCTTGAAATGCGAGTGCAACATGGCAGCAGATATCATCCAAAAGGTACAGTGCATTCCCTTAAAAGTACTTTTCTCCAGAGGCCTAGCTCAAAGAGATGTGACATGTGGGGTAAATATCCTGAGTAATCATCTGACATTATAAATAATGCAATAGACAATGTGGAGCTTAAGGCAGATGTGTCTCTCTGCAGAGACATTACAGAATCAAGGATTTGAAAGATGTATTGCAGGAGAATTATGGTCTACAATAGGATGATACGTGAAAGTTTGGAAGAAAATAAAGTTAGAGAGAAAGATGAAAGGGGGAAATAGATCACATCTATTTCCACAACATTAACTCATAGGGCCTTACATCTGAACAAAGCTATTCTTATCTTAGAAATCACTGAGATCTTGGGAAAAGATTAAATCCAGCCTAATGCATATAACGAGTAAACAAGAAGAGAAGAGACAAGACAAAACAAGAACAGTACAGAAGAGATGAGAGAAATAAAAGCCAAGCCAAGAACAGAGGAGAAGATAAAGGAAGAAAAATTAGAGAAATGAAAGAGAGAAAAAGAGAAGAGTACAAAAGAGACAAGAGAAATAAAGAGAAGAGATGAAATGAAAAATGAAAAGAGAACTTGGAAATAAATGAGAAAGGACAGAAGAGAACAAATGAGAAATTGAGACAAGGTGAGAATGTATGATAAGATTAAAAAAAAAACTAGTTGTAAAAAAAACTGTGACTCTTACCTAGCAAACAGGACAGTATAAGCGGAAGCACAGGAGAAAAACCTTCTGTGAAACATTCATAGGCCTCTTCAGTGTACTTTTCCCCAATATCCTCATCTGATTTCTGCATCCATCTATCAGAAACTCTCAAGCTAAATCAAATAAGCATAAATTATTCATCTTATCCTTAAACACCCACATACAGCCTCCTCACCATGTGCTAATGCTACCACTATGACTTTTTAAAGAGCACTGGGCCTCAGAAGGGTTCGGCACTCCATTGATGTTGCGGGAGCATTGCAGAAGCTTCAGAAACGGGCTGCTTTCTGAAATACTGCAGTCACACTGACAGTTAAGCCCTTAAGGGGAAATGCTTTCTTGTTCTTGGCCTGAGTGACGGACAGCTGAAGTTAATGTACTGCACACAGATCAACATGCCTGACATATTATGTGCTTCTGTAATATTCTGGACATTTATACTGACAGATCATACACTGCAAGCTTACCAGGCAGAGCGGCCAACAATGACAGAGCATGTTGTCCTTTTCAGAAGAAAATCAGTTTTACTAGCGATCTAGGTGCTTTGTGAATGGATCCTTATTGTAAGTGTTGAGCACTGGAGTTTTATTGAAGCATTAGTCACCATAGCTCTACATTCATTTATGCTTGGAAGAATCTGTATGTAGAAATACACACAAAAATAATGTTTTGCTAAAGCTATATAGGCTAAATTGGGTTCTTAAAAAGGTTTGCAAAGTGCTCATTTAAAAAAAAAAAAACATGAATGATTGCGCTTCATTTAGGTGTGAGAGTTTCCATGTTGCCACTAATATTCACCCCATCTGATGGCAAGAAGGGACAAATTGGCATCTCGGTGCGCTAATCGCGCTGAGAGCCTTTGGTGGTTTGGCAAACCTACAGAGGCTAAGACATGGCGTCAAGCTGCGTGAAAGCACTCACAGCAATATTTCATTAGTGTTCAAGAGTCTTTACGTGATCGCACAAAGGAGTGAACTCTAGTCAGGGTTGTGCACGGCACAGCGGGGACATCACAAGACACCAGCCGTGGGTGTGGCTGGCAGTGAGCTACAGATGTGGCAGAGCAGCACAGAAAACAAAGAACCACCTTAATCTTTACTGTTAAACTTTGGCGACTAACTCTGCCAACACTGTTTGTGCTATAGACTTGAATGATCCCCCAAATTGGGGATGTCAAAAGTTCTGGTACTATGATAACAAGTTGATACTAAAAAAAAGTAATAAACCGTTTATATCACTTGCATCTTTGTTGTATTGTCTGTATTTGTTCTGTCTTTTTTTAGAACTCTCACTTGTTTTTCAATAGCATATTTGTTTTTGTAGTATGTTCCTAAAAATTCCTATGAAGTATCATGGAACTTCATTGGTATTGACTATGTATCTCAAACCATGTAGTTTGTTGAGGATGTGCTATTGTGCTGTTTCCTACATGATCAAACAATATATATTTCATACATTAATTTAAAATGTAATTTATTCCTGTGATGGCAAAGCTGAATGTTCAGCATCATTACTCCAGTCTTCAGTGTCACATGATCTTTCAGAAATCATACTAATATCATCCCTCTATGCACACCTTGGCAAATAATCGCCATTGGCTTGTACATTTTTTTGTTTACTCGTCCAACTAATAAAAAAATAAATAAATAAATAAAAAAATAAAAAATATATATATATACACACACACACACACACACACTGACTGATTCCACCAAATCAGTTTATCTTTATTATCATTCAATATGAATGAAAATGTATGAATGCATATTTGGCATATTTAGAGTTGTTGGTCATTCTGTCAAAAAAACTAACACTAATACTGATCATATAATAATAATACTAATAATTCTACTACTAGTAACAACACAAAACACACTAAGATCTGATAAGCTGCTGGGTTAATGAATATTAATACAACAAAGAATATAATTTACATGTAGCGCATCAATTCTACGTGGTAAGTAAGACTGTCTTGCTCCCTCTCCCTCTCTTTGAATGTGTGAGAGAAACACTGAGTGAGTCAGATGCCTTCACAATAGAGTTTACGGTGCGGCAAATACGTTGCTCATCCATTGAACTGTTGAAATAGTGTGCTTTAAAACTCTCAAGCGCACTGTTCAAAATGAGTGAAGGCGAGTGAAATATCTGCGTTAAACTTGTACTTAGCCTCTTATCCAAACACTGGCGAGTGAAATCTAACAATTTATTAGCCAACGGCTAACCATAGACATTATTTGGTCACCTAGCATGGAAATTTAGTCGCATATGCGACTGATTTACTCGCATTGTAGAGGGTTGAATATGCTAATTTGGTGCTCAAAAAACATTTCTTATTATCATCAATACTGAAAATACTCTTTCTGTCTTTTTTTTTCTTTCTTTTAACCAAGAGCACACATGCTACTACGTTTAAAAATCACCATCTCAGTGAGCAAACACCTCCTGTTTCCACACTTCAGCAGTTTTAGACTGTAATTCTTTTCAAATCAATAGGCTTTTTTCCCTAAATGTTTATCCTAGGAACTGTCATTCATATTCTGCATTTCCTAATTCAATAAGACCTTAAAGATCTGACAGGTCTTAATGAAAATAAATATATATTCTGATAAAAACCTGTCTTGTCTGTTTCATGGGTTACCTTGCAAAAACTGGCATAAAATGAGTCACACGCACAAAAAAAGTCACAGCATCTTGAAACATAAAAATAGAGCAAGTCATGCGAGGCTACACTCCTCACGTTCTCCTCTCTGTTCGCCTATACAGTGCAAATCTCCTTAAAATACAAAAACACTTTCATTTTTAGCATGTGACACAAGTCAACATTTTAGCGTGACCTTGAAGCTGTCAAACTGCACTTTTTCCCAAACTCTGTAATTCTCACCTTGTCTCCAACATCTCAGTTTTTCCCCCCTCTGCACACAGTAACTGCCCTCAGACTAATCCCTTAAGATACTCAAAAACTCTCTCGCTTGCTCTGTGACTTTGCTACACTCTTTCACTTTTAGTCAAGTCACCAAAGCTCTCTTCCTAATCCCCTGCCACAGCATCTGAGCGACATTACGCTCATATCATGCCTGGAGGAAAACACACCAAAGATTACAGACTAATTCCACATATAATTCCTTAAGGGTCCGTACATGACAAACATTGGCATGACGATCATAAACCCAGACCACCACGACAGTCTCTTCTTGATTTTTATATGGTTGGTTCTACAACCCTAGATCTCATAATCCCACAAGAGACCCTCAGACTCCGCCCTCGCCTGTTAAAAGTCTTGAAGGAAAAGGTCCTTGAGAAATTGCAAATCAATTTCGCCTCTATTATATCAAGGGCTCTTGTCTCCTCTCACAGCTGATGTTAATATAAAGCTACATATAGCAAAATGGCTTTAATACTGAAACATGACAAAGAAAAGCCATCTTGGATTAATAACAGCCCTTTTCTTCCCATCTTTCCTTTGGGAAACCTGCCTGAAACAATCATTATTGCATTTGGTGCAGCTATAGTCAACAAATAACATCTTAAACATAAAAGTAAATGTCCTTGGCATTTATGGTTCCATGAAGAACCTTTAAAAGAATAGTTCACCCACAAATAAAATTTTGCTGAAAATGTAATCATCCTTGGGCCATTCAAGATGTGCATGAGTTTGTTTCTTCAACAGATTAGGAGAAATTTAGCATTACATCACTTGCTCACCAATGGATCCTCTGCAGTGAATGGTGCCGTCACAATCCAAACAGCTGATAAAAACATTACAATAATCCACACAAATCCAGTCAATCAATTAACATCTTGTGAAGTGAAAAGTTGAATGTTTATAAGAAACAAATCAACCAAGACATTTTTAACTTAAAACAAGTCCTCTATCCATAATATTTTGTCCAGTGAAAAAAAGTCGTCCTGTCTGAATCAGGAGAAACATATGCGAGGATAAAGCACCGTTTACAAGTAACAACAGTCTAAAACAGTTCTAAACAAATATGTTGGTGGATTTTGATTTGAGAGGACAACAGCGGATGGAGTTTTTGGCCAGTAGTGATGATTTAAAGTTAAAAATGTCTTAATTATGAATTTGTTTTATACAAACACACAGCTTTTCAATTCACAAGATGTTTATTTATGGACTGGAGTCGCTAGAATTGTGGATTATTGTGATGTTTTTCAGCTTTTTGAATTCTCATGCTGACGGCACCCATTCACTGCAGAAGATCCATCGGTGAGCAAGTGATGTAAAAAAAATCTTCCAAATGAAACAAACTCATCTATATCTTGGAATGCCTGAATGGTGAGTTAATTTTTGGCCAAGTTCTCATTTTTGTGTGAACCTTTCCACTGCACAAAGGTGATTTAAAAAAAAAAATAAGAACTGAATGTTTTTCTTGGGGAACCCAAAATGGTCCTTCTCTGGCATCGTTGTGAAAGCAACCCTTTTTTGGAACATTTATTTTTAAGAGTGCAGAGTTAGACTTGACAAAAGCAGCTTAACACAAGTTATTTTGTCTAGGAACACAGGAGCATGGTTCTTCTAACTTAATTGTACTTGTAAAGACGTCTGGGTAAAAGACTATAATGGGAAAGTGTTGTTAGAGATCATGTGAGAATATTGTCCTTTTCTCCGGCACTTCTGTACAGTCAGTCAGCTGTGCGCTGCAAGCTCGAGTGCACAAATGACTTCAGACATAAGCCGGCCACATGCTTCAGGGTGCTCCATTTGAATTTAATTACATGCACAAAAATAAATAATTAAATCAATAAATAAAAATAAAAAACATCAAGAAAAATTATATGAAAGGGCAGATCCAAATTTCAATCAGCTGCAACAGAAACCATGAGCCAGCTGACCTAAAAGATTTCCAGTGCTAAATGCCTGACATACTCTGATGTCAAGGTGGTCCGCATTAATAAGAAACCAAACAATTTCCTGAAAAATACAAGAATACATAAGAAATTGATTCATGTATGCTTGACAGAGCTCTGAAACATTAGTAAAGATAAATCAATGAAAATAAAGTGCGTCACTTTGTCCAAACAAATAAAAAGTGGGATGTGTGCATGTGTGAGGTCAAATCAACAAATCGCCCGCAGCTGCTGGGAGAGGGTCATGCTGGAGATTACGACAACTGCCAAAAGCCATGTGATCCAGTTTTCACACCTGTGCTGGCACAGTACCAGTCTGTAATAGTGTGAGGATACTTTAGTCTAAGAAAACAAAGCCAGTACTGTTTCCTTCTCATATTATAAACAAATGTAAACTGAATTTGTTGATTTGATTAAACATAATTATCCCGGCAGAGAGAAACAGCAATGGCATTTTCTGTATCATGTTATCTCTATAATATTGGCCCAGCTGCCTAAAATTAAACTGTCAACCGGATTGCACTGTTTTCTGAGAGTTGAGTGTAAATTTTCAGAGACTCTGCAAAACTGAGACATCCTCCAATGAGGCAGTGATGAGAAAATAGCATCTATTGATCAGGCTCATCTATCACTGAGAGCTGGGGAATGCGGAGTCGCTCAATGACGGGTGAAGAAGAGCAGTTGAGTTGTCAGTGAAGTACAGCTAATGTTATTCCAGGGGTTAATAAGTCAGATGTTCTGGGGTCTGTTATCAAAAACATTAATGCTGTAAGGATTAAGATACTGTATGCTCTTAGAAAAAAAGGTACAAAATCTTCACTGGAGCGGTACCCTTTCAAAATGTACTAATATGTATAATTTAAGTACTAATATGTACACTTTAGTTAATAATATGTGACCCTGGACCACAAAACCAGTCATAAGGGTCAATTTTTAGAAATTGAGATTTATACATCGTCTGAAAGCTGAATAAATAATCTTTTCCATTGTATGGTTTGTTAGGATAGGACAATATTTGGTCGAGATACAACTATTTGAAAATCTGGAATCTGAGGGTCCAAAAAAATCTAAATATTGAGAAAATCGCCTTTAAAGTTGTCCAAATGAAGTTCTTAGCAATGCATATTACTAATCAAAAATTAAGTTTTTATATATTTACAGTAGGAAATTTACAAAATATCTTCATGGAACATGATCTTTACTTAATATCCTAATGATTTTTGGCATAAAAGAAATATCAATAATTTTGACCCATACAATATATTTTTGGCTATTGCTACAAATATACCCCAGCAACTTAAGAATGGTTTTGTGCTCCAGGGTCACATATATGTACCCTTCGGGGTAAATAAAGTACAAAAGTCTACCTATTGAAAAGGTACCACCCAGTGACCTTATTTTCTGAGAACTTATGATATAAAAAAAATGTTGAGAACTAAACAATTGAAAACTAAGGCTAGGCTATAGGGAATATCGAAAAACCATGATTTGTTGAGATTTCACTGACAATATAATTTATTTGGCTATTAAGTTTGTTAAAGCCAATAGATTAGAATAAAAGTAAAAAAAAAAAAAAAACTAGGATAAATAAAAGTATTTTTACTATATGAAAAACATATAATAGCTAAATGATTAGCATGATTAGCTGTAACATTCAAACGTTAGGGATCAGTAAGATTTCCTAATGTGCTTAAAATAATTATCTTATGCATTTATCAGAAATATAGTAATGATATTAATTTCATAAAAAAATCATGTTTAAAAAATGTTTTCAATATATTACTATGACGGCAAAACTGAATTTTCAGCAGCCATTAACAGCAATGTAAAAGTCTTTACTGCTACTTTTGATTAATCCATTTTTTTTCCCCAAAGAAAAAAATGACTGACCCCAAACCTTTGAATGGCAGTGCATATTAAATTTATTTTTCAGCCTCAAGTGAAATTAAAAACTAAATATTTTTCCTTGTATAGTATTTTCTTTTGGGGGAAAAAAATTGACATAATGCATTATTTTAACTACATTTTACTGTATTTACGGTCACTCTTTGAAGCCATTAAACATCAAATTTAATCAAAAAGCTGAAAATCACACTGCTGTTTGACTATTTTAAAAATAATTTGATTTTAATTATTTTAAACAGGGAAAAGGACATCAAAAGGCAGTATTCATCAGATACCCAAGCACAAAAAAGCAGAATAGCTGGTCTCAACTCTCCCGTGCAGGACTTGACAGAGTATTCTTGTGTTTCAGACATACACTGCTGCAGAATCCACGCCACCACAGATCACACACACAGTGCTACGGTGATCAAACGGATCCCTTTTGCTATTTAGTACAGCTTATTATTCAAGGACTTCTTAGAACAACAGCTTGGTGTGGTGGACAAATAAAACAATCCCACACTTGACCTCCATTCTACAGGAGCGAGCAGATAACTCAAGATTTAACTGCTCAACTCAAGAACCGTCTCCACATGCCAGTTCCTCTGAACATCACACAGATAAACAGTGTACAGAGCTCGTCCTCCCTACAGCAGACAGAGACAGTCTGGCATTTCTCCCCGCTCAGTGCATGGCATTCGGCCAGTTCACCAGCCCTCATCTGCACTCCAGTTCTCCCTGAATGGGCAGATATGTTTGATTGACAACACTGCTGAGAAGCCAACATCCCTGATAGACTATAATTCAAGAGTGAGAAGGAGGATGCTAACTCGACATTGTGGTAAACCCCACGAGTGCACAGGACACATATTTCAGTCAGCTGTCCTCGCCAGTTGTCTTTAAGATGACCCTGCAGAATCAAGTCTGTTCATGTATCATCACCATCATCAATACTGTCATCATGCTCCGCATTAACAATACACTCATAATCGATAACACAGTGCTGATGAATTTCCAGGACCTCACTAAAGGATTAAAAGCACAGCTTTGTGTTCGCAAACCTACCTGTATTAGCTGCCTGACAGCAATTACAGACCACCAAAACAGAAGAGATCATCCATGGCAAGGTATAATTAGCTTCATACACTATGGACAAAAAGAAAGGTCGTATCAAGAAGAAAGGTATCAATGAAACAGTCTACTGCACCTACAGTGGTCTATGAAACTACAACACACTGCAAATAGGGAGTTATTCATTGAATCATAAAGAGACTGAACTGAATTGACAGAACTGATATTTTGCGATTTGTAAAAATTTTTATGTGACCTGATTCTACAGTCAAGAACTGAATTAAGCTACACAGTATTTTATATTTATTTGTATATATACAAAATTTTTTTTTTTGTAAAACAGTTTTTCTTATACTCTCCAAGGCTGCATTTATGTAATTAAAAAATGCAGTAAAAATTGTAATATTGTGAAATATTATTGCATTTTTTTTTTCTTTTTTTAATATATTTTAAAATGTAATGCCCTATGTCGATTTGGTACTCAAGAAAAATGTATTATTATCAATGTTAAAAACTGTTGCGCTACTTAATATTTTTGTGAAAACCGTGATGCATTTATTTAAAAAAATTTTTTTTTTTGTAACATTTTAAATGTCTTTACTGTCATCGGTTTAATGCATCCTTGCAAAATAAAATTTAATTCTTTTAAAAAATTAAATAAAAATTAAATAATAAAAAATCTTAAGCCAAAATTTTGAACAGCAGTGTAAAGGCCCGTTCACACCAAGCACGATAACTATAAAGATAACGATAAAGATATAGTTCTAAAAATCGTTCTCAATATTAAAGAATAGCAGAGTTCACACCACAACTATAACGATAACGATACAGAGGAACGATATCGTTGTGATCACTTTCAAAACGATTTTTTTCCAGCTGATGAACGATAAAACACTGACAGCCAATCAGAATCCATCCTGCTGTAACGAGCTCAAGAATTTAA
>NW_015555883.1:446328-450723 GCF_001515605.1 Sinocyclocheilus anshuiensis
TTTTCCATTGTATGGTTTGTTAGGATAGGACAATATTTGGTCGAGATACAACTATTTGAAAATCTGGAATCTGAGGGTCCAAAAAAATCTAAATATTGAGAAAATCGCCTTTAAAGTTGTCCAAATGAAGTTCTTAGCAATGCATATTACTAATCAAAAATTAAGTTTTTATATATTTACAGTAGGAAATTTACAAAATATCTTCATGGAACATGATCTTTACTTAATATCCTAATGATTTTTGGCATAAAAGAAATATCAATAATTTTGACCCATACAATATATTTTTGGCTATTGCTACAAATATACCCCAGCAACTTAAGAATGGTTTTGTGCTCCAGGGTCACATATATGTACCCTTCGGGGTAAATAAAGTACAAAAGTCTACCTATTGAAAAGGTACCACCCAGTGACCTTATTTTCTGAGAACTTATGATATAAAAAAAATGTTGAGAACTAAACAATTGAAAACTAAGGCTAGGCTATAGGGAATATCGAAAAACCATGATTTGTTGAGATTTCACTGACAATATAATTTATTTGGCTATTAAGTTTGTTAAAGCCAATAGATTAGAATAAAAGTAAAAAAAAAAAAAAAACTAGGATAAATAAAAGTATTTTTACTATATGAAAAACATATAATAGCTAAATGATTAGCTAAAATCACAGTAACATTCAAACGTTAGGGATCAGTAAGATTTCCTAATGTGCTTAAAATAATTATCTTATGCATTTATCAGAAATATAGTAATGATATTAATTTCATAAAAAAATCATGTTTAAAAAATGTTTTCAATATATTACTATGACGGCAAAACTGAATTTTCAGCAGCCATTAACAGCAATGTAAAAGTCTTTACTGCTACTTTTGATTAATCCATTTTTTTTCCCCAAAGAAAAAAATGACTGACCCCAAACCTTTGAATGGCAGTGCATATTAAATTTATTTTTCAGCCTCAAGTGAAATTAAAAACTAAATATTTTTCCTTGTATAGTATTTTCTTTTGGGGGAAAAAAATTGACATAATGCATTATTTTAACTACATTTTACTGTATTTACGGTCACTCTTTGAAGCCATTAAACATCAAATTTAATCAAAAAGCTGAAAATCACACTGCTGTTTGACTATTTTAAAAATAATTTGATTTTAATTATTTTAAACAGGGAAAAGGACATCAAAAGGCAGTATTCATCAGATACCCAAGCACAAAAAAGCAGAATAGCTGGTCTCAACTCTCCCGTGCAGGACTTGACAGAGTATTCTTGTGTTTCAGACATACACTGCTGCAGAATCCACGCCACCACAGATCACACACACAGTGCTACGGTGATCAAACGGATCCCTTTTGCTATTTAGTACAGCTTATTATTCAAGGACTTCTTAGAACAACAGCTTGGTGTGGTGGACAAATAAAACAATCCCACACTTGACCTCCATTCTACAGGAGCGAGCAGATAACTCAAGATTTAACTGCTCAACTCAAGAACCGTCTCCACATGCCAGTTCCTCTGAACATCACACAGATAAACAGTGTACAGAGCTCGTCCTCCCTACAGCAGACAGAGACAGTCTGGCATTTCTCCCCGCTCAGTGCATGGCATTCGGCCAGTTCACCAGCCCTCATCTGCACTCCAGTTCTCCCTGAATGGGCAGATATGTTTGATTGACAACACTGCTGAGAAGCCAACATCCCTGATAGACTATAATTCAAGAGTGAGAAGGAGGATGCTAACTCGACATTGTGGTAAACCCCACGAGTGCACAGGACACATATTTCAGTCAGCTGTCCTCGCCAGTTGTCTTTAAGATGACCCTGCAGAATCAAGTCTGTTCATGTATCATCACCATCATCAATACTGTCATCATGCTCCGCATTAACAATACACTCATAATCGATAACACAGTGCTGATGAATTTCCAGGACCTCACTAAAGGATTAAAAGCACAGCTTTGTGTTCGCAAACCTACCTGTATTAGCTGCCTGACAGCAATTACAGACCACCAAAACAGAAGAGATCATCCATGGCAAGGTATAATTAGCTTCATACACTATGGACAAAAAGAAAGGTCGTATCAAGAAGAAAGGTATCAATGAAACAGTCTACTGCACCTACAGTGGTCTATGAAACTACAACACACTGCAAATAGGGAGTTATTCATTGAATCATAAAGAGACTGAACTGAATTGACAGAACTGATATTTTGCGATTTGTAAAAATTTTTATGTGACCTGATTCTACAGTCAAGAACTGAATTAAGCTACACAGTATTTTATATTTATTTGTATATATACAAAATTTTTTTTTTTGTAAAACAGTTTTTCTTATACTCTCCAAGGCTGCATTTATGTAATTAAAAAATGCAGTAAAAATTGTAATATTGTGAAATATTATTGCATTTTTTTTTTCTTTTTTTAATATATTTTAAAATGTAATGCCCTATGTCGATTTGGTACTCAAGAAAAATGTATTATTATCAATGTTAAAAACTGTTGCGCTACTTAATATTTTTGTGAAAACCGTGATGCATTTATTTAAAAAAATTTTTTTTTTTGTAACATTTTAAATGTCTTTACTGTCATCGGTTTAATGCATCCTTGCAAAATAAAATTTAATTCTTTTAAAAAATTAAATAAAAATTAAATAATAAAAAATCTTAAGCCAAAATTTTGAACAGCAGTGTAAAGGCCCGTTCACACCAAGCACGATAACTATAAAGATAACGATAAAGATATAGTTCTAAAAATCGTTCTCAATATTAAAGAATAGCAGAGTTCACACCACAACTATAACGATAACGATACAGAGGAACGATATCGTTGTGATCACTTTCAAAACGATTTTTTTCCAGCTGATGAACGATAAAACACTGACAGCCAATCAGAATCCATCCTGCTGTAACGAGCTCAAGAATTTAAAGCGGCAGACGAGCGTGCGCTTAGAATAAACAGACGATATCGTTCGCTGGTGTGGACGCTAATATTGTTATATTTATAGTTATCTTTATAATTATCGTTCTTGGTGTGAATGGGGCTTAAGTCAGATACCATTAACAACATAAAACAGTTCTGGAGATCTAGATTATTTGCTACCAAGTGCCTCAAACAATATCTTTCAAAGAATTGATATCACTAACTTCTCTAGCTTTTCATCCTCAAAATCATTCTTTGCATGCATCATCTCAGTACCTTATAAACATGACTCAGTTTCCAGATGGACAAACAGAAAACCCTGCATGCCCTTGCTCCCAGAAATTCAATCAAGACAGCCGATAAGATTAGAGCTTGCCAGGTCAAGAAAGTGCTAACAGTCTGAGGTTCTGTGTCATTTGAGGATAAGACTATCCAGGCAATAAGTTAAATCAGGAGTTTTTAATGTAAACGTTGGCTGTAAACTACATTAATTGGCCTCTTTGCAACAGTCTCACATGCGTCAGATGAAAGGAGGCATTTTGATTTGAACAGTCCTAGACATGCAAGCAGCAAGAGAGGAAGTCCAATTTTCCTCTAAGAGACAGAACAGTGAGGCATCTCTCAACTACAAAAGCTAGTCCTGGTCTCAGTTTACAGGGTTCAGTCACCTCCTTTTAAACTAGTTCGCAAGTAACAGTCTTAAAATTCTCCCACGGGCAGAGAGTTCCTGCAGATTCATATTACCCCAACTGTCTGGATGAGCTGGATGACATAAACTGATAAGTAAGCTGCTTTTGCATCACTTGAGTGGAAGATAAAATTGGAGGTAGGGAGACGGGGGGAAGGATAGAGGCAGGATACTCAGATGAATCGATAAATATCACTTGTGTCCTTGGCACTTGGCGAATGACCAAAAACAGCAACATGATACAGAAGAAGAGACAATAGTGCAAACCATCTACAGTCAGTCCTTTATTATTTGAACCGAAGCTTAACTGACCACTTAGTGTGCATACAGTGCATACACCTCACAAGGAAAAAAGTAAATCATTTTGATGCATTTTGCAAAAATGTAAGGCTTTTCTTTAAATTGTTGCCATTATTTGACTGGGATACAAGCACAATCACCACCGCTGACGTTTCTGGGACACTGGAAATTCCAGTAAATGATGCACCTTTGTGAAAACAAGCGTTTACCTGGCACCAGCTGTACCACAACGCATCCCCCATAATTGAGTGGGTCTGAGAAACTGCTAAACCCAAAATGATCGGTTTTAGCTCCTCTGCCAAAACAGCTGGGAACATTTCTTCTGAGGACAATTGGTTTTTATATACAGTATCTCACAGAAGTGAGTACACCCCTCACATTTTTGTAAATATTTTATTATATCTTTTAATGTGACAACACTGAAGAAATGACACTTTGCTACAATGTAAAGTAGTGAGTGTACAGCTTGTATAACAGTGTAAATTTGCTGTCCC
>NW_015555883.1:451706-462428 GCF_001515605.1 Sinocyclocheilus anshuiensis
TTGCCATGAGGTGCCATGTTGAACTTCCAGTGACCAGTATGAGAGAGTGAGAGCGATAACACCAAATGTAACACACCTGCTCCCCATTCACACCTGAGACCTTGTAACACTAATGAGTCACATGACACCGGGGAGAGAAAATGGCTAATTGGGCCCAATTTGGACATTTTCACTTAGGGGTGTACTCACTTTTGTGGCCAGCGGTTTAGACATTAATGGCTGTGTGTTGAGTTATTTTGAGGGGACAGCAAATGTACACTGTTATACAAGCTGTACACTCACTACTTTACATTGTAGCAAAGTGTCATTTCGTCAGTGTTGTCACATGAAAAGATATAGTAAAATATTTACAAAAATGTGAGGGGTGTACTCACTTCTGTGAGATACTGTAACTACACATTTGCTAAACATTTCCTCCACATAATAATAGTTACTTAAGTCAGAAACAATGGGGAAACCTTTAACCTTTGGTTTTCTCATTGCCATATCAATTTGGCTACAGAGAAAGATTTCACAAAATCTTGTTGAAAACACAGCACTTCAAAATTCACAAGCATTTTAACCACAGACCTTAAATTTACTCACACATCAGAAATCTGCTATTTCAAAAACCCAGAAATTTTTTTTTAACCAACCCACAGCCAATTAGCTTTCCAAGTTGACATACAAATTGACGACATGACTGAACATTTTATAGAGTGTAACAGTCGGGTTCCAGAAATAAAAATCCATTCATTTTAGGGGATTTGATTTTGAACCATAACTTATAAACTGTTAAAGGGGTCATATGATGCTGCTAAAAATAACATTATTTTGTGTATTTGGTATAATGAAATGTGTTTATGCGGTTTAAAGTAAAAAAAACATTATTTTCTTTCACAACGAAAAACACGGCGGCCTAGCGTGAGCTGAGGCCGGACTAGAGTGAGCAGAGGCGACGCGGTTGAGAACGGCGCGGCCGACGGATCCGACGAAGGAGCGGCAACCACATGTGACGACCCCGGGCTGGACTCCTATTGTGAGCTACAAGGTTGTTAATCGATGGTGTATGCTCTTGTTGCAGCCATCAGAATTCCAGGAGAAAAAACTACATTACACATGATCCTGCAAAGGAATCTCCACCAATGAACAAACTGTACCCATCCACTCCCATGAAGCATGTGTATGACATGGATATAGTCACTAGTTATTGTCACCTTGGGAACTTTAATCTACTGTTAAACTTAAGCTAGTTGTTATTAAAAGGGACATTAAAATTAGCTTCTTGCACCGTTTTAAGTTCTATAATTGGAAATTATAGCAAGTCATTACGCAACTTCCTGTGTACCTGTGTCAGGTATGTGAGTTTACCTGCGGTAGCGCAGAATTAAGCTGTCTCTGAAGCACATCTCTCTCGTGAAGCACATCCTGGAGTTTGGTCTGCGACTGGCTGAGGGTCTCCTGTGTCTCCCGTAAAGACTCCAGCAGCTTATCTCTCTCATCCAACATATTCACCATCAGCTGTTCAAAATTAGACTCGGCATCCGTGCCGTTCTGAGAGCCTCTCTGGGAACTCACCGAGTCCCCCTCATTTATGGTTGGCATCACTTCACACATCATATTGATCGGTGTTCTATGAAGTCTAAGTCAAATTAGAACTTGCTTTGATATTTTTTTTAATTCAGGTTTGAGGTGCACTACTAAGTGCCATTTAAATGCACATTAAACATGTCCATGTATTTTAAAATGCATATGCATCCTCTAATTCCTCTACTGCATAGAGAAATCATGAATGAATGAATCCCTGTCTAGATTCATCACACACCTTGACCTCTCTGGTCCACGACTGTCGGCCTTTTCCGCTCTGACATTTCCCACCTAGTTTGACTTGGAACTCGATGCATTTCGCTGGACGCTCATTACGGCGTTCGCCACACGCATATTCCGATTTCAGCTGAACCTCGGCGCCCTTCGCTTTAACATCCACCAGCTGCCATCAACCTTTCAGGAAACGGTGAAATTCGCGTCTGCCGCATCCTCCAGATCCCTCTGCCACCACCATCATCATCATCATCTCCCTGCACGGCGAGCCGAGCGAAGCGCTCCTCCCTCTACGAGCTCATTCCCGCTTGCAACACAGCGATTCCGCTATCTCCACAAACATTCGAGCATGTTTTAAAATATGACTGCACCGAGCCTCTGGTGGACGTGAAGGTTAAACGTCTCCCACGTCGTCGGCGAAAATCATTTCCACCCGGCGTGGCTCCGTACAGCTCGTGCAGACAGCGTAAAATCGGAGTTTCTCACATCAGCACCATGCGACTACATGACTGTCATGCACGAGACGCCAATGTGAGAAATTGTGTCACGCGCAGCGCCCTCTGTCGGCAGGCAGGTTCATAGGAATGACTAGGATCTATAATTAAGTTGTATATAAGCGTCTGCTAAATTACTAAATGTAAATGTATATATATATATATATATATATATATATATATATATATATACACAAGAGGTGCACATAAGTTTTTCAGCCTGGTTCTCAAAAGAGCACCTGGAGATTTGGTTTGGTCCTCACACTGCACATAGTGTGACCCATTAAATATAACTATAAAGAAATAAAATGAATAAAACAATGCTCAAAAATACAACAACGCTAAATAACATTTAAGAATAATAGAAATATGAGATTTCCTAATAATGAGATAATGCAAATGCGCTTTTTTGGGGACATAACACACACACACACATATGGAAGTTCCCTGCAGCTATTTTCATGACCGAAAGAAAGAAAGAAAGAAAGAAAGAAAGAAAGAAAGAAAGAAAGAAAGAAAAACAACTGAGAAAATAAAAATAAAACAATATTTTCTCAAATAAAAATAAAATATTGTTTTCTAATATTTCTGATTCCTTTATGTAAAATGAACCGTTTTTATTTTTGATCAAATATGCAACCTATACATTATGAAGAATATTTTAATGTATCTCATGAATCGAGAATACATCATCTAAAATGATTCCATTCAAGCTCCGCGCAAAAATGACTTTTCTCGAGGTTCAATGTTCTTTTTAACTTTTAAATAGATTCTCCTGTATATTTATTTGTACAATTCTTGGTACTTTAAGACACTTTAAACAATAAAAACGAAACATGGTTTGTCGTTTTAAACGTCTAATTGGACGAATCTTCTCACATATGATTTCTGCGTCCAATTAGCGTCCAGTCTGGGGAGTCGTTCGCTTTCTGAGATCTCGCGCGAATGTACGCGACCTTGAGCGTCAGTTCATAATGGCTGAAGATACTGGAGGAGCTTTCACTAATTTCACCCTCATTTTTATCGGGTTTTCGTTACCTCTGCTGGGAAGATGGCAGGGCACACAGCCTCGATAAACGGCCAGAGACCCCCGCTGTTGTCATGCCCAAGAAAGGGAACCGAAAACGGCTGAAATTTAGAGCCGAGGATGTTTGCTCGGAGTCAGGTAATGATAGAGCGAGGCGGGCTGATGTTATGATGTGTGTTGCGTATAATAGTCAAAGTCCATTCTTATGTTAACTTAATTTCTTGTGTTCCTTCATATTTTCTTACAGTAACTGTGGCTGACTATGCCAACACCTATCCCGCCATCGTGAAGTCGGGAAGAGTTAAAAAGGCTATTGTTAATGCAATTGAAAAATAAGGTAAAATCAGAAATCTATACAAGCCTATTCCCGCCACATAAGAACGAAAAACATGTTTTCGTAAATAATAATAATAATGCCACAGAATCATTATGAGTTTTCATGTCATAATTTGTTTGAGGCTTTGAATTAGACTGCAGATGTGCACTCCTGCTCCTGGAGCTCCTCAGTTTATTTCACCCCTTATACTCCTGCCTGTACTTTACAATGACCCCAACACCTTTAATTTACTTAATTGGCTGATTCAGGTGTGTTTGATTAAAACATAAATCTCCAAAAGCAGGCCTGAACTGCCTTGGGTCAGGCTATTAAGAAGATGCTCTTGTCCAGTATGTTGGGGATAATTTAGTAGTAAAACATTTGACACTTCAAAATCAAAAAGTACCCTGATCTTAATTCTGTTTCAGTGAAATTACTCTGTGGACTCGAGGCATCCCAGGGTCCCGTGCAGGAAGTGCTCTCCTCTGCAGTTGGTGTGAGTAATGCAGCCCTTGAGAGCAGTGATGAACTGAACTCAGAGGAAGGGGATGAAATCAAAGGGTCCCGCAAAAAGAAAAACAAAAGACACAAAGGTAACTGCAGAGTGTTTTGTCCAGTGAGTTTTCAAACTGGGGTTCATGAAGGAACTGAAGGAAAATTAAATTGAAATGTAAAATTAAAATAGAAACAAAATGCTTACTAAAAAGATTATAGGCCTATATTATTTGGTTACCTGCATGCCATTTGATCATTTACCATCATCAGTGAATAAGCTAATGTCTCAATCTAAATAATCATAATCTTAATGTGTCTTTCAAGTAAATATTTTAGGTCAAAGAGTTCTGGCTGACAAAAAAATTTGGGAATCCCTGTTCTGATGTATTCCGATATTATTTGTTTTCTTGAGTTTGTTGAGATTTTAAGTAACTTCTCTCATTATGAATGTTAGAAAACAGTGGGAGCATAGATGGAGAGGAGTATCCCATTGATATTTGGCTTCTGCTTGCTGCATACATTCGGCCAGAAGACGTCTGCAGATTTTCTGTGATCTGCAAGAATGCTTGGACAGCCACGTGCACGGCTGCATTTTGGACATGACTCTACAAAAGGTAGGCAGCCAAAAAGTAGTATTAAAAGATGTTTTGCGGGGCCTCTTATAACTCTTTAACAAAGACTGAATGGGGAAAAATGCTTCCAGAGCCAAGGCTGCTGAAAAACTGGGCAGCACTGTTGCACTCTATTGGAGTTTTCTGCGTTCCCCATCCAGGGCATTTATGCATGACACTATTCCTCTTGATGTTTTTTTACCTTTCCCCAGGCACTATAACCTTGATGCAGACCTCCCCGATCGCCTTCAACCTGATTGTATTGTAAAGATGTGTAGCGAATCAGCTCATGGGGAAATATGAATAATTAATCATAACTAGTTATAATTAATTGGTGAGGGGTCTGTGACGACTTGTTAATCTAATGAATAACTGATTTGTTAAATCAAATGAAAAATTGTGTTTTTGATTGGTCCAGACGCTACAGATGCGTTGTCTTCGTGCCCGTGTGATTCGCTCGCTTTTTCACTTATATGAGCCCTTTAGCTTGCGGGTGTCCAAAAGCCCTCCTCTCCCTGAATCTACGCCTACAACACTCCTCAATTCCAAGGTGTGTGGACATTCATTTTTAAACCCATTTAATCTGAGGATTTTTGTGTTGATGCCTTTCTTGTTCCCACAGTGTTTGTTGTTTTGGGTCAACAAAGTGTCTGGAAGTAGGTCAGAGCCGATGTGGGAATTCAACTTCAAGTTTGTGAAACTGGTATGTTCGCTACATCGTTATAAAGGTAGAATATGAGATTATTCCATTGTTTTAATTTTGTCGGCTATTCTTTTCTAGCCAACCAAGGGCAAAAATGGATGCAGTTTGAGTCTTCAGCTGCCCAGGCAGTATAACGATGTTCACACTAATCCAGACTCGGACTGTTATCTGCTGCGAGTCACTACCCTCAATTTTATTTTCACTTCTGTTGTGATGGGCATGACGTTAACTTTGGTGAGTGATGTGAATGCGTGTCAAATAATATTTTTACGTTGTTGAATTACAGGAGGATAACATGCATAATATCATCTCTGGATCTCTAATCATCATGTCATTAAAGGGGTCATATGATGCTTTTTTAAAGCTCATTATTTTGTGTTGAAATCGGAGTCTGCAGATTTCTGATAATCTGAGATTTCACAAAAACATCACATAGTGTATAATGGGCACAGGCTTACCTTCTCGTTTATTTCTAAATCTTCAGTTCTTGATTTGAGTTTTTGAGGATATCAAGTTTGATACTGAACTGATTTTGCAACGTTTTAATTTTTTCATCTCGCAATGAGGAGTGTGAGTTTAGAACAACTTGTAAGTCTGAGAGTGTGTGATCCTCAATTGTTTAGTTTGATGGCCAGTTTTTTTTCTCTGTAACCATTTACAAAGTCAGCAAATGTATGATGCCTAGTGTTTGAAGTTCTGTTCAGATTTTAAAAGTTGTGTAGTGTATTCCAGACTTCAGTAAGTTGTTCCTTTTTGAGCTTGATGGCACTTGAAATTTGTAGTGCTAAATCTGTAGCCTCAGGAACTTCAGCATTGTACTCTTTTTAGAAAGTGGAAGTCAGATCTGATGATGCTTAGCGGTCTAGACCCAGCTGAATTTTCCACATTCCTTTTTGATGAATGTTTTACTTATAGTGAAAATGCAAGTTATTCTGATGTCATAAATGACAATGAATCATTCGCGCCTTGTCTTTCAGTTTACCATTAATGTGAGCACAGACATGAGGCACCACCGAGTGCGCCTGGAGTTCCAGGATTCACCAGTCATTCGAGGGAAGAAGCTTAGGGGTGAACAGGGGGTGCAGGTAGTGCTGGACCCTGTCCACAGCGTACGCCTCATTGACTGGTGGCACCCTCAGTACCCCACATCCTCATATAATTAGACTAATGAACTCCAAACTTGTCAATTACAAAAATATTGCAGAAGACAATTCAGGCCTGTTTCGACCAACCCTAAAGTCCTGGCTTGGTAGTCTGGTTTTCTGTTGAATTTTACACTTTGTACTTCGTGTGCTGCTTTTATGGACACTTTAGTTTTGATTTGTAGTCCAAACTCAAGGTCTCAAGACAATGTATGTGGCAGTTGACTTTAATAGTCTGGGTAGCTGGCATATTTAATTTGATTGGTTTCACGATAGATGTACAGAAGATAGAAGTTGATTCAAAATGTCATGCTGCCATTTTTAACCTATGTTTTATTGGAGATGTTTTTTTTCTTCTGCTGAAAATTGTGGAATTTTTTCTCCACTTGATCAAATTCCAAGTACACAACAGTACAACCCTCTGAACAGACTCTGCTTGCCGCCCTCAGTTTTTAAGGCAAAAATATGTTCACATTAAATATGGCATCTACATCAGTATATGGTAATGGTATGCTTTTCTTGCCCATTGAGAGTGGTTTAGAAAATTCATCATCAGGTTATAACACTTGTATAGTAGGGTTTGCATGCCTCTAATCTTGAATCATATGTGATTTAATAATTAGTTGTTGTTTTTTGTTTTTTCTTCAATAGCATTCTCGAGATTAACCTTAATTCTTTAGATTTCTCATTCTGTCTCTCTGCAAATGTATAAATCGGTAAACTAAATGAGCATTCAATCTATAAAAAATGTTTTAAAAAAATTCCAGTATTAAAAAAACAAGACATATTAAGGCAAGTCAACTCTGGAGAGGTATAGTGTAACCCATTTTGAAAACCCTTTAGCCTGGTGTTAGATTTAGGGGCAAAAAGCTAAGATTTTATGTATTCAGTGCTTTCTGTGGGGATATTCTGAGTTCAGCTTTACTACTGTGCATGCTTGCCTAGTTAAATCGTGTCTAATTGACTGCATTGGCGAGGGAGTTTCTACGTGTTGTAGATAAGTGTCTTTAGTTAAGTGAATGTTATTGTTTGTGATCAAGAGGAGTTATTAAATCTGTAGATAAAACCAAAGTTAAAATGTATTTCCTTAAATCCAGAAGTTGTGTTTTGTGTGTGAAGTAAATTGTTTCTTTCTAATTTAGAGCTTGTGTTTTGTTTTAGACTGGAAAACGAAGGCGCTGATGTTTCAAACTATTAAATAAGACACGCCATAATCAGTGTTTCGTGTTTCTGTCCTGCATGGGAAAGAATGGGATCAATACTGACACCCTGTGGGCCAATCTGAAACAACTTCTGAACCCAACCACTAAAGCACTGCACATGCAGATTTGTTTTAGGTTTCATTTCATGTAGATTGTCTTTCATTGTAATGCCACTGGATTTATCATTGAGTTACACACACATATGATTATACTTACTGGAATGCATATGGACATAAAACAAATAGTGAATACTGTGACCAATCAGAAAGACGTGTTCAAGAGATCTGTGTGATTGAGATAATATACAGTCAACTGCTCTGCTTGTGCTTTCCACCCTGTGAAGATATATTTTGCAATATCAACCGACTGACTGTACATTATCCCTTAATTTGGGAAATATAATATCTGCACGATTATAATACAAACATTTTATCTTAATCTAGTTAAACTTATGATATTGTAAGTAATTTAAATGTATTTAATTGTAATTGTTAGTTATGGTAGCCCGATGAACTTTAAGTAGGAAAAAGATGAAATTTGGCACACAACATTTTCCAATTGCTAATCACCGACGAGTTTGTAGTAAAAGAAAAAAAAAATTTCAGGCAGAATTTTGTTTATATATGTTAGTGCATTACTATACAAGTGTTTACTTTTTTGACAAAGTCGAACTATAATATAAAAAAGTATAATTTTTACTAGAATTGTTTTTTAAGATATGAAAAAAGTAGTAATATTCCAACTAGAATTTTCTTATTGTATTATTATTGATTAAAGGGGTGGTTCATTGCGATTTCACTTTTTTTAAGGTTAGTTAGTGTGTAATGTTGCTGTTTGAGCATAAACAATATCTGCAAAGTTACAAAGCTGAAAGTTCAATGCAAACGGAGATATCTTTTAAAATTCTGGCAGTTTAATGCCTACAAAAACGGCTGGTAGGGACTACAACAAGTTACTTCCCGAGTTCGTGACCTAACAAACCCAGATAAACCTGCCCTCGGGAATAGGCAGCAAAGGGGGAGAGGCCATGCGCTGCTTTAGAGAAGAGGAAGAGAAAACTAGAGGTGCACGTACAAATCTATTCACTATTCACTAACGATTCTAATGGATTCACAAGTTTCAAAATCAATGTTCTAAAGCAGCGGTTCTTAATACTGTTCCTTGCATCTCCCTGCTCCACACACGCTCTGCATCTCTCTCTCATTCAGCTCAGCTCCAACAATGAACTGTTACAATTATACACTTATTTTCACATAGCTATGAGAAGCGTTAAACATGGACGTGCGTGCAGTTGCCGTAATGTATTATATTATTATATTAAGCTTTAATCAGGATAAAACCGTATATTAAAAGCTAATAGAAGCCGTAGCATTTACAAATACCAGCGTATCTAAAAGTATGAGACAACAACAAACAAAAAACATAGGCCTACCATTAAAAGCCGTGTTTGCACAGGTTCTGCACGATCCTCTTCAATAATATCCTCTGCTTCTCAATTGGGCTCAAACTGATAAGCAATATTAAGGACGCCATTGTTTACAATACAACCGGAGCACATGCCGCTGAGGTGAGGGGCGGGACGTTTAGACTCACACTAGAGCCAATCACAACACACTGGGCTAGCTAACCAATCAGAGTCCATCGCTTATTTCTGAGGGAGGGACTTCATAAAAGAAGGAAATAGAGAAGGGACAGCTGTAGAGCTGTGTGGAATAAAGGTAAATTATGTGAAAAATAATGCGTTTTTTAAAAAAACGAAGCATTAACATGTTAGACTGCACCCCATAAACACAATCAAGCCTAGAAAAAAAAACAGTGAACTACCCCTTTAACGTTTACATTAAACTGAACTACATTTCCCACAATGCTGTGTGAGCGCTGCGATTGGTGGCTGCGGCTGTCACAAGAGCCTACAGGTGACTGGTGCACAGCGCTGTCACATCACACAGCGCAGTCAGAAAACGATTCGCACGTCACACAGGGGAGTGAGTTCTGCTGAAATTATCGAGAAGTTGTTAACGGTGCTCTTTTGCAGTTTCGCTTCCATACGAATGCAGAGGGAACTGATACCAGGTTGTGTTTGACAGCACAATTATCGCTCCTTTCCAAAAACTACGTCCCAACTTTGTACTTTCTGACCTTCAGCGGGTAAGTGATACAGCCCACTGCGCTCCGCTCTTGTGTCTAAATAAGTCTGCCTCTGCTTGAGTTGCATTCATTTCCAGCTTATTCCATAGCGACAGTATTTACATACATAGTTTACATGTTAACAAAAAACAGAACCCCAGTTGGTGCGTATGCTTTTCCTTTTTTGAAAGTCATTGAATTTGGTTGGAGGGATAAGTGACTCAAACTGTAAAATGATAAACTCAGTTATGCTTTAAATGACTATGTCTTTGCTTCCTGACGCCTTTGAGATTAAATATTATTATATAAATTAATATAATATTGAATTAAATGCTGTTCACGAAGTCAGGTTATAAATATTTTGACGTAAACGTTTGGTTATTTCAAGTTGTGCTTTTATTGTTGGCGCACAGCCATATATACTGCTGTTTGACTGATTCCTGATATGCATAAACTCTAAATATGTATAAACAACGTTGGCTATATGTCTTATGTAATGCGAACAGCGCAACGCAAGCCTTCACATATGTGTCCCCTGTTAAAGTGTAAGCTATTTACACAATGTACAAATATAGCGCACAAGTTCTTTATATGAAGCATAAGTAAGGCCTTCAAATACACTTCCTAGTCTAACTGAGACCTTGACAACTTCAGTATAGTTATGTATACAGTTCTGTATTAAAGAGCACATCAAACCATATTTTCCGAATAACCTCCACAGTGTCAATACTTACATTTATAAGCTTAATGACACTGTGGAGGTTATATATATATATATATATATATATATATATATGTGTGTGTG
>NW_015555883.1:462492-482465 GCF_001515605.1 Sinocyclocheilus anshuiensis
AACGTGTGTGTGTGTGTGTGTGTGTGTAGTGCATGTAATTTGTCAGTTTTAATTTCAGTTTATATAATAATTACTTTGTAGTGAACAGTCATTAATTATATAATAATTATAATAATAATACTCACTATTCTCACTATAATACTGACCACAGTGCTGATGATCTTTTTGAGAGTCTAGCTAGGTGTATTTAAGATAGCATTGGTTTAGTTTATTCAAGTATCAGATAACGCAGACAATAAAAACCAGTACGTGGTTCCAGTATAATCCTGTATATAATCCTGTAAATCCTGTATTTAGTCGAGTGAAGAAATGAACAATGTATGGAGGTTTTTGGCTCAATAAAACTGATAGTATCAAGTAAATCTCTTGTTTGATTGTTGTGGCATGTCTTTTCCCTCTGCCATCCAAGTACACAAACCTCTACTAAGGAAAATGAGAAACGTTTAATTAATGAGGCTGTAAGAAATGGAAATACATTTGTGACCCTGGACCACAAAACCATTCTTAAGTCGCTGGGGTATATTTGTAGCAATAGCCAAAAATACATTGTATGGGTCAAAATTATCGATTTTTCTTTTATGCCAAAAATCATTAGGATATTAAGTAAAGATCATGTTCCATTAATATATTTTGTAAATTTCCTACTGTAAATATATTAAAACTTAATTTTTGATTAGTAATATGCATAGCTAAGAACTTAATTTGGACAACTTTAAAGGCAATTTTCTCAATATTTAGATTTTTTTGCACCCTCAGATTCCAGATTTAAAAACAGATCAAATAGTTGTATCTCGGCCAAATATTGTCCTATCCTAACAAACCATACATCAATGGAAAGCTTATTTATTCAGCGTTAGAGTCATTCAGCGAATGCAATATTGAAATACATCTTTTCAGAAACCTTACTTTTCTTGGTGCAAGGTTTGCAGTCTGCTCTTCTGGTATTTGCCCTAAGCTCCAAGCACCCATTGAAGCAGGCAGTCTGTGGCGGGTCAGCACCTTATTGATTGGGGACTGCCCGGTGGTAGCTGACCAGTGGGACTACGATGATCCTTCCTACCGTCAGAGGCAGCCCGCAGCTCCCGAGTTTACGTCAATCACTCTAGGCTTATAACTCGTAACTACTACCTCTCGTGTTGGTTCTGTTGCTGTTAGCAGCGGCACTGGAGTGACCTCTCCAGGGTGCAAGCCTGGGCAATAGTGCAAGAGGATCCTGAAAGAGGATCCTGAGATGCCCAAACTTCAGAACCCCCCTCTCGGCCTCACTGATGTAGTCCAAAGGAGAGCAGAGCAATACGTTTGGCACCAGCTTGGCTGTTGGAGCGGTGGTGATCTGCCGCATCGGTCCGCCTTCGGGGCCCCACTCCTGATTTATAAGGTTTACTCCTCTACACTTGGCCGTTGGTTTCACAGTGGAACTCCTCCGCCCTGGTAAGAGTACTGCACAATGCAGTTCATCCACCTAGTGGTGCAGTGTACTCACCACCCCCTCACGTGGTTTCACCCGCCAGCTGAACTGGTGTACCAGGGTATGGCACTTGGAGCCAACACATGAAAGATTTAGGGGATGGATGAGAACCGGTGGTGTCCGGCCACTCTACCAAGCAGAATCCAGCTGCCGGACAACAAAGGTGCTCTATCCAGAGCCCCCTACACCCCTCAGAAACCTTAGTCAAGAAAAAACAATACTTGTGTTATAAAAATTAGACATGTAAGGATGGTTGCATTAAACTTTAAGTTGGATTCTATACAATGACTAAAAGTCAGAAAAACATTCTGCCTCATGAGCAGAAATTTCTGCCTCGTGCTTTGTGTTTTTCACTGAATTTGGATGGGCCTGTCCAGATGTTGTCTCTGTTGCTTCCTATATACTGTAGTTCAGCTGAATCATCCATAAGAGAAATTGTCTGACATGCCAGAAAATCAAGTTCACCCACAGGTCATATCAGAAACCTGGAGGCTTTATGTCTCCTCTCTGATGGTAAGAGATAAACACACGATCCTATCGCAGGTGTGGCTCTGCAGTCTTGTCCATCACACGCGTTGACACGTTTGACCGGTGCATGTAATCCAATCAAAGTCAGGGTGTTAGGCTGCAGTTATGTGTTTGTTTTGATGCATTTGAGTGACTTGAATCAGATATACACAGAAAGGAAGACAGTATGGCTGATGAAAGGTAACTCCAGAACACTCACCTCTCCCACACACCCATGGACACATAAACACCCAGCAGCGAGGACAACGGTAAACACATTTGTTGCTGCGCATTGGTGTTTGGGTTGGCTTGCTGTTGCTTTGTTTCCATTACACTGCCTTAAAGTCGAGCATTTTAGTTGAATATAAACTACACTGGCGTTAATTCTAGACATGACCCCATGGTCTTGACAGAAAATGAGCTGCTACTGAAGGTACTTTAGTGGAACAATACGTCGGTGTACACAAATGAACAATGTTTTGAATTCCTTCCCTTTTTCATGTATAGGCTGTGATGTAATAGTCAAAAGGAAAATAAAATTGACTGTTATAGTATCAACACTTGATGTAATTGTAGTTCAGTATTGTTTGGTTGAATAATCAGCACACAATGTTCAAGTCATAACTTTTTAAAAAAGGCCAAGATGTGCCTTTTATTTAGCCAGTTCTTGCACCAAATTATGCGCCAAAAGCTTGCTTTGTAGATATAACCCTTTCCTTTAAATGTGAAACCAAATTTTGTTCCTCTCTGCTTGTTTTCACAATGCTACTCTGAGGCGATACTTGAAGCTGATGGAGCGTGGAGAGAGAGAGAGAGAGAGAGAGAGAGAAAGAGAAAGAGCAGTGGGCCATTTAATGCAGCAGCTGTTCTCAACAATGACGGAGGCATTACTGACTGAGAAAAGCAGAATGTACTGTGGACGTGTACAAATACAGCCCTCTGTTCTCTTTCTAAAGCCCGGTTCAAGCATTTGCCATCTGAGGCCAATTGCAGGAATTACTTTGGTCTTTGCGATAAATTTGCAGTCTTGGTTAGCTTAGCGTGGCTTTGTCAAGATTTCTTGCTTTTTGTAATGAATCTTGACCTTAAAGTCTGAATGAAATCAAAATTGACCCTAGTTACCTAGCTAGCGCACATTACTAGATTTGTGATGAACAATTAATCAATGCAATTTAGTCTTTGTAATCTTTAATCAAAATCTGAAAATTTGCTTCCCCTATGGAATGGCGTTCAGTATCTGATTCCGTCAGTTTGACGGCTTTGGCAGAACATCCTTAAAAACTCCCCTCAAACCACCAGTCTGCAGTGAGCTAGAGATGGTGAGGAGGTGCACTAAAATCAAGCCCCACCTTCTATTTTTTCCTCATTCAATATTCTATTTCACTCAGAAATACATCACGATATTGAAGTGAAGTTGGTCGTAACTTCCGGTTCACACAGACTTTGAGGTGCAGCCACAAATGGTGCTAAATGAAATTTTACAATTAAAATCCAGTCATTTCAATGGGAATTGGTGGGATGAAAAATCTGGCCTGATGGGCATCCAGTGACGCAGAACCTTCCTTATGCAAATTTCTCGTCGGGTTCAAGTTTTTGCTAACTTTGACACGTGTATTCGCGGCGCCGACCAACAGCAAACCTCTAGGTTCATGAGTAAATTCTGTGCAGTCGGAGATTTGTAATTTAGCAATAAAACAAAACTAAAAAGCCACATTGGACAAGGCGTTCATTTTGGCGGTGTCTACTCTGACAGTTTTATATAACATTATGCTTCAGTGTGATAAAATAATCCATAAAAAAGAAGCTGTTTGGAAAGCTGTTAATAAGGTTTTTTTTTGTGATTACAAAATTTCACCAAGCAACAGTAAATGTGACAGCACATTTAGCTTTGCATATTGGTGTGCAGCCCCGTTTAAATTTCGTGTGCTAAAATGAGGGTGCAACAAAGCCAATTCTGTCAATTGTGACCAGAGTTTTATATTTTACAGTCCAACATTAAAAAGCCAGCTAGTGCCATACAATCTAACAAGCAAAAATCGTAAAGGCTAAAAAAAATTGCACAGCGCATGCCTGCTGCAGGTGATACAGATGGACCCTGTGTAGTGGTCTTTACATTGTGTCATCATTTACTCACCTCCATGTTGTTCCAAACCTGTATGACTTTTTCTCTTTTTTTCTTCTGTCAAACACAAAAGAAGATATTTTGAAAAATGTCTTAGTGTTTCTTTTGTGAATGGGTCCAGTGTTATTTTGGACCCCACTGACTTTCATTGTATGGTCAAAAACAGGTGAATATTTATGTCCCGCAGAAAAAAAGTAAGTGACATACAGGCTTGGAACAACATGACACAATGTTCATTTTTGAGTGAACTATCCCTTTGAAACATCTATCAAAAGTTTGAATGTAATAATTGAAAAGCTAAACCAACTTTGTTCTTAAAAGCACCTGATTTTATCTATTATGTAATTATAATTAATGTGCAAATTGCATAATAGTTCCATACTCATAGTGTAGCAGACAAATTCAGGACCTCAGTGTTGCAATCCAACCTGAAACCAGACCAGGCGGTCCTGTTCTTATGTACACATGAGCGTAATATCCTGTTTAACTTCAACCTCATCTTCACTGTATGCATTAGCAGGGAGTGAAGATAATGTGATCAGTGGCTGCACTGCTTGGAGAGTCTTTAGGTTAGTCGTTTAGTCTTCAAGATAATCAAAGGTATATCAAAGTGTACATAGGGAGCATGGAAACAGTAAGGGGTGTAGTGTACTCAATGTACTGGGTAATGTGAAGGTCAGGAAGTGCAGAATGATATTGGGTCCAGAGGCACTGGCCAGACAGTCCTGACCCTGTACCGGCCCCTTTATAGTGGTTTCAGGTGCTTCACTGTAGCTGAACGCCTGGTTCTATGACAGTTATTAGAGGGCAACAGTGATGCAAATATACTTTAAGCTTATAAAATAAGCCCCCTTTAAAATAATCACATTTTGTAGTTTTGCAGCCTGAAATGAAGATGGACACAGTTTTTGTCTTATCCAGCTGTATTTATTCAGTGCAGCTTGTAACATCCAAGTGAAAGATATAACACCAACATGCCAGAAAAAATAAATAAATACATAAATAAATAAAAAAACAGAATCACTGAGTTGGAAAAATGATCACCCCCTCCTAAAATGACTTGCAAACTATTCAGGTGTAGCTAATCACTTTCTCAATGGCACACAAAGCCATTTGACTTTCAGCTGTGATCAGCTGTGGTCATTTTGATCAGCTCAGCATGAAAATATCTTTCCTGGAGCGTTTCAGTCCTTGATAGTGCAACTGAAGCAAACAATCAACTATAGGTGGCAAGGCACTGTCAAAAGATTTCTGGGCTAAAGTTGTGGACAGGCACAAGTCAGGAGATGGATACAAACAAAATCAAAGGCTTTATCAATGCCTAGAAGCACAGTGAATTCTATTATTAAGAAGTGGAAGGTATTTGGTACAACACAGACTCTCCCTGGATCAGGATGTCGCTCCAAACTGAGAGTCAGAGAGGCGACCAAGAGGCCTACAGCAACTCTGAAGTAGCTGCAGGAATTTATGACAAAGAGTGGTTATTGTGTGCATGTGACGACAATATCACAAATTCTCCACAAGTGTGGCTTGTATGGGAGGGTTGCAAGAACTCCTCAAGAAAGGCCACATGCAGTCACGACTGAGCTTTGCCAAAATGCACCTTGACGATTCTGAGGCAGATAAGATTACAACTGAATTATTTGGCCTCAACACCAAACGATATGTCTGGCGGAAATCCAATATTGCTCACCATCCAAATAACAGCATTCCTACAGTAAAACATGGAGGTGGTAATATCCTGTTATGGGGGTGTTTCTCTGCAGCAGGGACTGGAGCTCTTGTCAGGATAGAAGGAAAATTGGATGGGGCAAAATACTGTTAAATTCTTGGGGAAAATCTGCTGCCCTCTGCCAGAAAGTTGTCAATAGGAAGAAGGTTTACCTTCCAACATGACAATGACGCAAAGCACACAGTGGTTGAAGGAGAAAAAGGTGCATGGCCTACGAGCAGTTCTGCAAAGTAGAGTGGGTATAAATCGCAAAGTCTACATGTGCAAAGTTAGTAGAAATATATCCCAACACACTAAAGGTTGTAATTAAAGCAAAAGGTGGTTCAACAAAATACTGACATAAGGGGGTGGGGTCCTTTTTCCAACACAGTGATTCTTTTTTCTTTAACTTTTTTTTCTTTCTTTTTTTCTGACATGTTGGTGTTGTATCTTTCACTTGGATGTTATAAGTTGCACTGAGTAAATACAGCTGGATAAAACAAAAACTGTCCATCTTCCAACAAAATGTGATTTATTTTAAAGGGGGTGATTCTTTTCAGATTCTTGCCAGAAATATCTTATCACACACACGGACCGTGACTGACGCGCTGCAAGCAGACAGCTGTATATCTCATTTCTGTTAGCCTTCAGCCTTCTTCCGAGTATTTGAAGTACATTCGTAAGACAGATGTAAGTGCCGTTATGTACTGAAACTTTGGAAACAAAACCAATGGTTCAAAAACATAAATATAAAAGTGATGAAAGCAATGCTATGCATTTTGCCGCCTTCTCCTGCGCCGTAGTTACTAAGCAAAGGGGTAAACAGCTGCTGGCTTGATGCAAACGAACCACGGTTCGGAGCCAAATAAAACAATATGAACACAGTCCAGTGGGTCAGGGGAGCAATTGAACTCTGGTTCAGACCAGGCAATCGAACCAAGTGTGAAAGCACCCTAAGAAAGTCCAAAGACAAACTATTAACAGAAATCTGGTCCATTTCCATCTTCTAACACAGGGATACTTTAATAATTTAACACATTTACATGTTCACTGTTTTTTGATGTCTGTTAATGGTCAAATGACATGCAGATAAACAAATAAAATGTTTTATTTATTTTTATTTTACATTTTTATGATTTAAAGGAATAGTACACCCAACATTGAAAATGTATTAACCCTCAGGCCATTTAAGATGGATATGTTTCTTCATCAGAACAGATTTGAAGAAATTATGGATTTGTTACTAACAAACACAGCTTTTCACTTCACAAGATGTTAACTGATGGACAGGAGTGGTGTGGATTATTGTGATGTTTTTATCAGCTGTTTGGACTCTCATTCTGATGGCACCCATTCACTAAGTGCCGTTATGTACTGAAACTTTGGAAACAAAACCAATGGTTCAAAAACATAAATATAAAAGTGATGAGAGCAATGCTATGCTTTTCCCACCTTCTCCTGCGCTGTCGTTACTAAGCAACGGGGTAAACAGCTGCAGTCTTGATGACCCAAACGAACCGCGGTTCGGACCCAAATAAAATAATATGAACGCAGTCCAGCGGGGGCAGGGGGAGGGGGGAGCAATCGAACTCTGGTTCAGACCAGGCAATCGAACCTAGTGTGAAAGCACCAGTCTCATATGACAGAGTTCACCCACAGTCTGTTTACTGACTGTCTGATGCATATTGCATAAAAAATGGGAAGTGTTGGTTAATCTCCAGTTCCAGTCTGATTTTTGTAAAACAAAACTGTGTTTGGGCCTTTTTATATGGATGGCTCTAGGCACTCATTTGTACCAATTTGTTACTAATATGTATACTTTATGAACTAATATGCACCCTTTAGGGGTAAATAAGGTACAAAGGTGACAGCTTTTGTACCTTTTTTTGTGAGTGTGCAGTTGTCCTCTGTTGGCACTGAGTTAACATATTGTGTAATAATAACAATTGAAAATGACATTTGTTAGTTCTCATCCCCACATCGTCTGTTACTAGAGTGTGCAATGTTTATGTCAGCATCACCCTGTAAATCTCACATGGCTAAACATGGACATGGTTGCTTTCTTTACCCTCTGACTAAGGTCCCAAAGCATCCTGTGTCTCTTTCTCAACCTTTCTCTCTCCACACACATGCCAGATAGGCCAAAGGCGGGCATAGTTGCCATACTGTTGAGTAAATGCTGCTAGTTTTGAGTGGGGAAGCCAGAGAGGGAGGTGGATCCTGCAATGTAATGTAGCATAAGTGACGCTGACAATCGCAAACAGTGTTCTGCCTCTACCAACGCTCCTAATCTCACAGCATATCTCGTTTGGCCATGGCTGATCTCCAGGTATTCTTGTTTAAGCCATTGCCAACAAATTAATCCTCTTGTATTCCTCACTTAGGGGTCAAACTAGTAACATTTATTTTATTTTATTTTTTATAAAATGAATGTAATATATTTTGTTTCAATAATATTTGTTATTAGGGTTATTTTTGTTAACTAAAACTAAAACCGTTACTTGAAATAAAATAAAAGTAAACTGAAATAAAATAATAAAATAAAACAACAAAAAGACAAACGTAAACATATTTTATTTCAGCTAGTTTCCAATGCAATGTTTCTCATTTCCATTTAATTTAACTTAATGTACTAACATAACTAAACTAAATAAAAATTAATAAAAAACTATATAGACATATTTAAAAACAACAAAAACAAAAACATAAAAATAACAAACACTCAACAAAAGTATTAAACTAAAATTAAAATAAAACCAGAAAATATAAAAATAAAATCTAATTCAAAATATTAACAACATTTATAATAGTATCTCAATGATACTAACACAACACTGAATTTTTGTATTTTGAGGGGATTTCATGCTACTAGACAATATTCACCTCTTAATTATGCAGCATTGATGTCTATTAAATAATGAAAATATTAGAAAAAAATATTAATATTTTTAATGAATACAGTGTTTAAGTTAAATATATAGCAAAGGTATTTAAATCCAACGCATATAAGGAAGATTGGTGTCATCTGGTGGGAGAAATAAAGGAAATCATATATAATAGCACTATAAGAGTATTATCAGCTATTTATTTAGATATTATCAAAGACTACTTCATTAAGGCTGATTTGTAGATCGTACAAAAAATGTTCTGTATTTTTGTAATTTTCATATTTCCCATTAATTTCCTATGCAAAGATCACAAGTATTACTATTTTTTAAGACCATTTAGCCTTTTCTATTCATGTCCACATTTTTTGTGGTCATATAGCAAGTGCCACAAAAGTCCTCAGGTTTCATACCATTCCGGTAAAGTGAAAAATTGTAATCAATCAAAACGTAAAATTTTGGGGTCTAAAATGACAAAAGACCACCAGAGGATTAAGAAATGGAGGTGACCTATTTTTTCTTTCTAGTCTCGCTAAAACAACCTCTACGTTATTACAACAAACACTCTTCAACAAGCAGAATGTGAATATGTAACTTTTGGGTAAAATAAAAATTGTTCATATCAGTCGAGATCGATAATTATCACGATAAATTTCAAAATTTTATTTCTTTCAAGTTTAAAGGCAGATTTTTGCTCCTAAGTTGAAAGTTGTAGAAACCATTGTAGATGGTTAGTTGTACACTGTTAATTGTGGTTTTAAACTACTCTTTATGGTCAGAGCATGACAAACACTTCACATTTTTGAATTCTTTACACTTTTCTAGTCATTTTTCCTTAACAAAATAAATGTCAATATGGAAACATTTATTTCTTATTATCTGTATGTTTTAATGAGTGATATTGTTTCAAATTATGAAACAGCTTTGTGTTGCCTGACTTTGATCTTCAGCACAGTTTGCAGTGCAGGCTGCAATATTAATAATATTATGTATTTTTGTCTCTTAGAAAAGCACATCTGACCATGGCTTGAGTTGACAGTAGTAGCTTAAATTAGGATGCAGATGTAAATTTATGTTCATTATCAAAAACAGTAACATCTGTAAAAATTGTAACAACCTCATATTTATATGGTGAAATGTATTATTCTGACTGAGTTTTATTAAAATTAACCATTGGTCTTCCACAGTAGCATACATTTAGATCATGATAACCACAGTTAAACCACACATATACCACCTCGATACCATGGTAAAAATGTAACTATGTAACTATGGTGTCTAGGTAACGTTATTTGTATGAAAATACATTAAGTATAAATGCACAAACGCTATAGCTTAATCACAAAAAAATATTGTAATTCCATTCCATTACTCCTTTAATACATTTAATACATGTCTACATAAATAATATAATAAAATTCAATATGAATATCCCACATTTCTGCCACAATACCATGGTGCAGTTACAGTAAATCCATAGTAAATGATGGCGATTTGTAGATTGAAAAGTCTTCTGACTGTATCGTTGCTCACAGTGTTTCTCCTGTATGTCTCGCTGTTTCATCTGGCTTCAAATTAAAATCACCAACTCATTTGTGTTCTTCACTGAATTCAAGCGCTTCACACTGGAACGCACAGCGCTGTTTAGTGTCGTGTGACCGAGACTCATCGGCGAGTAAACGCATATGCTCTAGTGAGCTCGCACTGCGCTGCTGTTTGAACTTTGAGCCGCACAGATAAATGCTCCGTGTGTCGCGGTTCAAATGAGTAACTCTGTTTCCTTCCGCGTTTGGCAGAAACATTATAAATAAACATTACATCGACCATTTATCGAACTCTTCATATTGTTTTGAGGAAAAAATATATCACGATTATCGTTATCGTTTTATCACCCAGCCCTACTTATGGGATTCCCCTCATACATCTTAATGTCATTGCAAAATGCATGAGTAAGTTTTTAGTTTCCTCCTGATCAGAAAAGCTGATGGAAAATAATAGAAATGCCAGACCAGCAGGTTTAGACATAGTCAGGGTCTAGAAATATCCTTCTTTCCATAGGCTATTGTCAGGAACACAACAGTTTCTTGGTCATAAGCATGGCCTCCTACACGGGAGCTGGAGCATTGCAACAGGCCAGCAGCTGTTCAGACCAATGAAATACAGTTTTGTCTCTGGCGCGCCTTCTATGGCCCAAAATACTACTGTAAATACATTGTTGTCTGTATTTAGTTTATTAAACTGCCTCAGTGTGTGCGCACAAGGCTGGTCTTGTCTCGCATGTTGAATGTCAACAAGCCGTTGAAACCACTTTGCAACAGTTAGCATCTGTGAATGTTTTTCTGTCATTATTTATCGTTTTAAAAGCCCCCTAGCGAGGTCTCTTTGGAGGAAAGGTCACTTGTTTGAGTACTTTTCAGAGGTCACAGAGCCTGAATGGAAGTGCATGGTGTCCGGCCTTTTATGACCCATCATGCACCTTCCAAACAAAGCCACAGGAAGAAAAAAAACAGAGCTTCGAATTGATCACAAAAGTCAGCCGAGAAGGGAATCTTCGATACAGTGGAGATTGAAGTTGATGGGCATTTGAATATATACTGTTTCGGTTTGTTATTATTAAAGCTTCATGACATCATAACTGAGCTATGATGGGCAGATTCATGTTAGTTTGACATCAAATCAGAATCTGTAAACTTCCATAAATGCCCACAGACATTTTGCTGTCTCATTGTAATTCTGTTAACTTTGGTTTGTGGCCATGGTGAACCATTTTTTTTATGTCTAACCTTTAGGAATAATGCACACATACGATTACAAAGCAGTTCTTTGTTTGGTATGTTCAGCAGTGCTTTAGAATACATTTTTTTCTTAAAATTTCCCACATATTACTGACAGACTGGAATAATTAGTCATTAATATGGTATATAACAATGGTTCTCAACTGATGGATTTGTACTATGAAAATGCAAATAAAAACACTTCCCATTTACCCATTTCCATTTTCAGTGTTTGCCCATATGTTAGGTGGGTAAATAACACATCCTCTGTTGTTTATGTATTTACAAATTTGTCAGTTTTCCTATTCAACCTAAGCTATGATAATCCATTTGCATATTATACACAACCATTCAAAAGTTTAGGTCTGTGAAATTTTATGTTTTTGAAAGTATTGTGTAATCACCAATGCTGTATTTTTTTTTTCTTAATTTAATTTTATTATTTATTTTTATTAAAAATACATTACTGTTTTCTATTTAAAATATTATTTATTCCTGTGACGGTAAAGCCAAAGTTTTTAAAGCATCCATTTTAGTTATAAATGTGTACTGCTTATTATATTTTTGTGAAAACCGTGATAATTTTTCCCTAATATTTTTGATGAATAAGAAGTTCAAAAGAAAAGCATTTATTTGAAATATAATTTTTTTGTTACATTCAAAATGTATTTACTGTCACTTTTGATTTAATTTAATGCATCCTTGCCAAATAAGAGTATAAAAAACACCTTTGAATGGTACTGTATATGCAGTAGTCCATAGTAAATTTAACACATTTCAATTTCTCTAAAGACTTTTTTTTGGCACCTTTTGTACTATTAACAAATTTGTTCCTGTGTAAAATTTGGATGCTGAGGCAAAACCATTCAAATACCACTGTTATACTGGAAATCAAGCTATTCATAACAATTCGAGACCTTTAACTATAAGTTGAAAAATATCAGCATAAATTTTGATCCTGTAATGTCAATCTACAGTAAATGTCACAGAACCCCATTATGCGGAAATCAATTCTTTTTTTATGCACACATGATCTAAAGCAGAGGTGGGAATTATTCAGGCATAATGCAATACTCATTTCTTGTAACTAACATCTCGCTTCCTCTTAACTCACCCTTCCATCAGTCTTTGTTTTGTCTGATTGTATAATTCATTACTTGGAGTTAGTAAATTGATGGCCCACTGAATGCACATTGGACTATTTCTTGGGGGCAAATCATGGTGTCCTTCCTTAAAATGCATCTGGCCTTTACCAAGTGCACTTTATGTCAAATGTTACAGAATATAAACAGCTTATATAATAATATTTCATGTCTATTTTTATGACCATTAGGGGGAGACACAGTGTGATGTCTGTTTTTTTTTTTTCATTCTGAAAGCAGCATTTTTATGTAACATGCCTTTGGCTTGATCTTACATGTTAGGAAAGCTCTCACTGTATCATGTTTCCTGCTTTCCAGCAAATCACCTTCCATTACGTTTGCAATTTAGCAGACACTTTTATCCAAAGCTACATTCAAAGCTCAGATTTTTGCCAGAATATTTACTCACCCTCATTTCATTCAAAATCTGTATGACTTTTTTCTTAAGCAGAACACAAAAGAAGATATTTTGAAGAATGTTGGGGTCTAAACAACAATGAACACGATTGACTTTCATTGTATCTTCTTTTGAGTTCCACAGAAATTCTGTGGAACTCAAAAGAAGATAAAATGAAAGTCAATCGTGTTCATTGTATGACTTTCTTTATTCTGTGACAGAATAAAGAAAGTCATACAGGTTTGTAATAATATGAAGTTGAGTAAATGATGAGAGAATTTTCATTTTTGTGTGGACTGTCATATTAACAGCCATGCATTTCCATCGTATGGAGATAAAAAGCTTTGATAATGTGATATTAACTCTCTGTGTGTCGCACAAGAAAATGGGTTCTGATCGACATGGGGAAGCAAGTGAACACTATAAGGGGGTGACTTGACTGGACTGACTGAATTTAGACGTGAATAGGGATTTCTGCATTTTAAACAAAAGACTTCTTACAGTAATTGTACTGTCTGTGACAGTAAAGGTTAGATTTGTAATATAAAATGATTTCTATTTCAAATAAATGTAGTTCTTTTTAATTTTATATTCATTAAAGAATCTTGGAAAAATGTATCACGGTTTCCACAAAAATATTAAGCAGCACAACTGTTTTCATTGATAATAAAAAAATGGTTCTTGAGTACCATATCAACATATTAGAATGATTTCTGAAGATTGCTGAAAAGTCAGCTGTCCCATCACAGGAATAAAATACTTTTTTTAAATATATTCAAATAGAAATCAATTATTTTAAATTGTATTAATATGACTGTTTTTACTGTATTTTTACCAAATGAATGCAGCTGTTGTGAGCATACGAGACTTCTGAACTTCGACCCCAGACTTTTGAACAGTAGTGTATGTGAAGGCTTGACCACCACCATCATTATCATCATCATGTGACCATATCAGAGCACCATCTACTACTGGTAGAGCATAGTGATAGCAACTCCAGGATCATGGGTAAAAAAAAAAAAAACTTTGAATGCAAGTCTCTTTGCATAAAATCCTCTGCCGAATTAATTACTAGACATTCATGTGACATTGATGTGTATCTGCACATTTCAACTTGCGGTGAAGGCAACACCGTGCAACGATTATGAGCAACTTCCCAAATAATTAATTTACAGTAATCCAAATGTATCAATATGTGGCGTGTTTACACATCCACATGAGTGTTTTGCTGATCCAGCCTAACCAGTGATTCACCACACTCCTCCAGACTCATTATTTTCAGCGGCACAGTCAGATGAGATGGAAGAGGACTCGAGGAAAGGGATGAGGTACAATGAAGTCCCCTTGTTCCTCTCTCACGGAAGGTTTGGGCCATTTAGGGGAACTGAAGGGGGTAATAGACAGAAGTGGAGAAGTTGTGGATGCTGTAGTGTAAGACTTCATGACTAAGGATTTCCCTGTGACTGTTGATCGCTCTCCCTCTCTTATTCTCTGCGACTGGTCACGAGTGGTGGCGCTGTTAGCCAGCACAGCCTCTAATATAAGAGTCATGCTTCAACAAGAAGGCTGAGCATTCAGTTAGGACGCCACTGGTTTGGAGTTACATGAGGATTGTGTATCTGTGACGAATAGGACGAGATAATCATTGACCGGCCTTCTTCGTTTGCACTGCCTGTGTACAACTGCATATAAGGTATGGAGAGTGAATCATTACTGAGATTTGTGTATAATTTGATATCAACGACCCATAACGGGATTGAATATTCACTTTGTTGGACACACATATTTAGTGAAAGGCCTCTCAGTGGTTGGGAAATGTGTTTTATTAGAAATCTCAAAGTTAACTGAGATCTTCTTGGCTTGTCAAGTGTTGCATTAGGTTCTTGTTAAGCATGTTTGGTCTTAACATGGCTGTGTAGCTATATAAAGCAGCTTTTAAAGGGATAGTTCACCCAAAAATGAAAATTAGCCCATTATTTACTCACCCTCAAGCCATCCTAGGCGTATATGACTTCCTTCTTTCAGATGAATCCAATCGGAGTTATTTTAAAAATTGACTTGATCTTCCAAGCTGTTTATTGGCAGTCAGCGGGTGTTGCAGTTCATCAGTTCAAAAGAAGTGTAATAAAGTGCATCCATCCATAATAAAAAGTCCCTCACACGGCTCCGGGGGGTGAACAAAGGCGTCCTGTAGTGAATCGATGTGTTTTTGTAAGAAAAATATCCATATTCAAAACGTAATAATCACTTTAATCTAGCTTGCGCCAGCAGTTGTACATGGAAGCAGCTCTGGGAGGATGACGTAAGATCGGCGTTGTGCATGCGCCGGTGAGTCTCGTGAAAACCAACTTTTTTTTACAGGAGCAAAGGAAGCAAAGTTTCCTTACTTTAGCAAAGGAAAACCAGTCTCCTCTTGGCTTATATCGAAATCCTCCGACATTCTTCTTTACAAATCCTCATTCATGTACTTCTAATTCGTGACCGTTTTTTGTTTTGATCGCTCTCCTGCGCTTCCGCGTTCGTCACTTCTGAGCGGCGCATGCGCAACGCCGATGTCCTACGTCATCCGCCCAGAGCTGCTTCCGTATACAACAGTGAGCGTAAGCTAGATTAAATTGATTATTACGTTTTAAATATGGATATTTTTCTTACAAAAATGCATCGATTCGCTACAGGATGCCTTTGTTCACCCCCCGGAGCCATGTGAGGCACTTTCTATTATGGATGGATGCGCTTTATTTCACTTCTTTTGGACTGATGAACTGCAACACCCGCTAACTGCCATTAAACAGCTTGGAAGATCAAAGACAATTTTTAATATAACTCCGACTGGATTTGTCTGAAAGAAGAAAGTCATATACACCTAGGTTGCCTTGAGTGCGAGTAATTCATGGGCTAATTTTCATTTTTGGGTGAACTAACCCTTTAAGCCATTTTGACTTGTGCTACTTTTATTATGATGGTCTATTATTGTAAGATAAATCAGTGGCAGAGATCCATAAACAGACCTGGATGGAATCAGTGGACTTTTGTGGCAAGTTTTTGTGCTGATTTTGGAGTTACAATCTGCAGATTACATTTAAACATAGTAAAATGTGTTTAACAGAGATGAAAAATCAGTGGCTCACCTCCTTTATTGTACTTTGGAGAAAGATAGTTGCCACTGATTTTAATGCTATTTCACGACACTCACAATATTGGGCTGTAACGTTATAAACAAAGCACAAAAGAAGAAGGCATCATAAAATTATTTTAAAAAATTAGACAAACATAAATGGACAAGATTTTTTTTTGTTGTTATTTTTACAGGGAAAATTCCCAATAAATATTATCATTTAAATATTAGCAGTATTAACTAAGAGCAACATTTCAACTGTAGTCCCTATTTTAATTTTATTTCATTTGTATTTTATTTGATCAATTCTCAATAAATATTAGCATTTAAGTATTAGCAGTATTAACTAATACTGTAGTTTAACTGTAGTCCCAGTGCGTTTTTTTATGGCCAACAACAACAACATGCATGTGTTTCCTGTAATGGAGGTGCTTGCTCTCATTGGATCCATTGGATAGAATGTTGGGTCTATAAATATGAATGCACTGTACAAGTTTAATTCTCACAGTTTGGAAAGAAGTGTAATTAGATGTTTCATGTTTTAACCCAGATATCAAATGTACATATAAATAGATATATCTGCGATGCACCTGTTGCCTTGTTACTTTGACCGCTAGAAATAGCACAGCCGCAGCTATCTGCAGCATTGTCATCTCTCCGATTCATCCAGCCACAGCCGGACACCTCTTCATGTTACTCACCGGGCAAGGGATGCATGGCCACTAATACAAATCTCTGTGTTTCTTTTCCAGTTTTTCAGCCCACTCATAGGCAGGCACCCAGTCATGTAGAGAGCAGCGCGTGGAGGACACCCAGATCACTTTCAGCACTTTCCACACAAAGAGGTAATTGTGAGATATTTCTCACAGAGAGAAATGAATAAAGGCACAGAAAGCTGTGGAGAATACTCCATTCAGTGCGTGTCCGAACACAGCTGGGCCTGTCTGTTAGGAAAATCCATTGGAGCATTTGTATATTTTCCCGTAAGTGCTGTCAAAGTTGGAAGTTGCATATAGGTCGTTATGGGGTTATCATTTCCTGTTGAACAAGTGAGCAATCAGTGACAAGGGTTGAGTAAATAATGTGCCCTCTGAGTATAAAATGACCCAAATTAAGGTTTATATAAAGAAAATATGAATAAAAAGGATATCTGGCGTTGTTTTTTATTTATTTAATTGTACTGGGGAAGGACTTAAACTTAAAGAACTTAAAACAATCTATGGTCCTTTCAGGACCATGAAAATCTTTGCACGTGGCTCTGACTGCACGCCACAGCATTTGCGATCATTTTTTTTACAAACAAACTTCTCCATAGCAGCATTGTCCAGTAAAGAGTCAAGAGGTCAGACAGTAATTGGCACGGCAAAGAAATGGAGCAGTTGTGTTGTTTGTGTGTTTTGAACATTTTGAAACAAGTCACCCACAGGTCATTGTGTTCACTAGATAAGTGAGAATCTAATCAAGTTAGATTATACACTAACGCATAATTGAGCTTGACAGTACTCTAGATTTTATGAAGCATCCTGATACACATGTACAACAGTCAGTGACATTTCAGGAAGGTAGGAGTGTCATCCACATTTTTGTATTTCCACAATTTTTTTTTCCTAACTTCACAACAGACGTTATTAAGATGAATTTCTCAGCACTGCCAAATGCTGTTCTTTTGAACGTTGTATTCTTCTGAGAATCCTGAAAAAAAATTATAACTGTTTCCAGAAAAATTGTAAGCAGCACAACTGTTTTCAACAATTGATAATAATAAGAACTGTTTCTTGAGCACCAAATCAGCACATTATAGTGATTTCTGATGGATCATGTGAAACTGAAGATTGGAGTAATGTCAGTAAAAACCATCTGTGTTGTAGTAAGCAAACATATGAAATGTATTGTGACAGTTGTGTCAGGATTAAGTTGTCTGTGCCTCTTGGACTAAAAGGCATTTAATCCAGCATATGACTATTTAAAAGTAATGGAGGTCATGAATGTCTTGCTCATGTGGAAGCTGGAAAACCTGAAAGTGTTTGTTCTCTTTTGATATTTAATGAATTGGCATTTTCTCCATTCTCAGTGTCAATCAATGGTTAAATGAAACAGTATCACTTTTGGAATGGACACAGCAGAATCAGTGACTGTAAAAGCAGAAGTTTGAGTGATGTTTGTTTACTTGATTGCATGAGTTTGTGAGTGAGGTAATCGCTGTGTTGATGGGAGCCCAAGAAGCATGACCACACTGCACATGACACAAGCATCATTTGGGGATTTTTTTATTATTATTCTATTTTCTTGAAATCATGGGACCCCATGCTATTCAGTGCATTAACTGAAGGGCTCTATTCTGTTTTAAACGTTTTCTCAGTTTTCCTTGTAACTTATACAGTATTTATAAAAATCACAAATCACAACTCAAAGAAGAGCAGCTTTTCCTAGAACTGACGCTCTTGTGTATCTTGAGGCAAAAGAGGAAGGAAAGGGTGCTGTGAAGACACTGCCAGAAGGTTCATCCTCCTACTCAAGAGTTGCCCTTCCCCTACCCATCCCACCTTATTTCATCCCGGCGAGTGTTAATCCCATGTGCGAGTGTGAATTCTTAGAACATGCCAGATAAATTGACCAGAGCATGGAAAGTTCACTGTGTGCTGCAGAGGCATAGAATTTACACACCGGCAGTCTGTTATCCCGAGGGAACAGGGTGTCTCTGCAAACAGGAACAGAAAGTGTGGGTGTTATTTTTGGTTCCGCTTGCCTCACTGACTTGCTAGACGGGGTGGGTGATAAATCAAGGGTGGACAGGAGCAGAAGAGCCAACATAATCTGGTTCTTTGCCAGACGCACCCCCCCACCCTTCCTGTGCAGGTTACTGCAGTGTCCGAAACCCAAAAGTTCTATTCATATTTGCATATAAGCAGTTACTCATCAAATTTCAGTGATGTGAATGAGCTCATTTCTGATATTGCAGACTTGTTCTCTGAATGACGCAAGCTGATCAATTGTTTCCTTTGCTATACTTTGGCTAATTTTAATTGTATTGTAGGAAGTGGCTTTAGTTTTTGAAAACTATTAATAACTTTTGAATGGCTGTCAAATCATTAAGATGCTTTTTGGTGTATTTACAATCTAGTAGCAGCTAATTGGCTAATCCTGACCCATGGTGTGTATTAGTGTTCTTGCACTCACAAGTGCTCTGAGAGCATCAGATTTGCATGCTTCTTATAATTGTTGTGTTTAGGACATTTGTTGGGGTATTGGCCTGGTGGTTAGTGCATATGCTCTGACACCTTGCACAATGGTGCTCGTGCACGCAGTTTGAGCACATGTCATTTCCTGATTCTACCCACCCTGTTGTTTCCTTTCTCCTTTATCACTGTTTTTGTGAATTAAGAAAGACATTAATTTTCAACCATGCAAATAAATGTTTGCGATCAAAGCTTCTAAATGGCTCAAATGGCATCTGTGAAAATCTCAGGGTACAACAATAAGGTTTATTTCTGTCTCCTTGGCCTATATTTTCAATAGTCTCAATAATTTTGATAGTATTTTTTTTAGATTTCATATATAGATAGATTTCATTTTCCATAATTTTTAATATAACTTTTTCTTATTTTCTTATTTTTAATTTGCAAAAATACCTGGAAATTCTATCATAATAGATACATTTACATAGTACATACTTTTATATTTACTTTTACATGGTTCATATATACTTAATAGACACCTTTTATTTAGATACTTATACTCAGTGTTGGGGAAAGTTACTTTTAAAAGTAATGCATTACAATATTGCGTTACTCCATAAAAAAGTAACTAATTACATTACTTAGTTACTTTTTATGGAAAGTAATGCGTTACGTT
>NW_015555883.1:482587-526992 GCF_001515605.1 Sinocyclocheilus anshuiensis
CTTGTAAATTAAAAAGTAATGCGTTACTTTACTAGTTACTTGAAAAAAGTAATCTGATTACGTAACTCGCATTACTTGTAATGCGTTACCCCCAACACTGCTTATACTATTTTGATGCATTAGAAGGTGGCATACAATAATGATATACTGAATGCTATAAGGCTTTGCAAGCATGCAGGTGTGTTTGTGTGTGTGAATAAGCTTTGTGGTCCACTTTTTATATTTTTTCTTCATCCTTTGATGTAGAGATGCCATGAATTCACTGGCTACTGTGACAATAGGGCACTTTGATAGCTGGCTCTGTTTGGATGCGGCTCCATCGGTGCAGTGTATGCCTGGTATTCGCCGATGGGCGGTGTGGGAGAGCAACGTCACAGGAGGAGGCGTACGCACATATACGTCATTATCCGCCAATGCTCTGTTGATACAACAGTAATACAAGAATGCCCAGCTCTGTACGGTGGCCGAGAGAGCTCAACACGCTGCAACTTAAGAAAACACATGCAAATTGAAAAAACACCAGCAAATTAAGAAAACATCTTCATCAGTTTGACAACACACGCGCTGCAAATCCTCACAACACATGCAAATGAAGAAACGTGCTGCAAGTAGCACGGACCACAACGGAAATGTTTCAAGGGGACCCAAAAAAGTGACGGACCCGGCTGGGATTTGTTTTATGCAGTGGCTATTGGTCAGTGGAGTTGTCGGTGAACTGAAAGATGAGTTTTTTTTGTTTATTTTAACACCCTGATTGCATGATTCCTTTGTCTTTTAGATACTGACTGTTCAGTGGACTTCTGAGAAACAGTCTAGCTATCAGATTGTTTTTTCATTTGAAAAACTGAGAAATGTTTACCAGTTATTTGACCAGTTCTAAATGACCAGTTACTCATTAGGGGTGTTTGCTAAAGCTATTGCTCATACTTAAAATGATTGATTTTAGTTTTTAACATTTTATTTTTAGGAGAAATATGTCATTTTAATATAGATCATAACAAAAATAACTATCTGTTGTGGCTCTGTGACACTCTCAAAACATTTCTCTGTTTGTTTGAGAATTCCAATCAGCCTGAAACAACAACATTGGCACCAGCCAATGGTGTAAGTTTGGGGGCGGGACTAGTTGTATGACCAATGGCAGAATGGTTAGATTGTTTTTCCAAGCAGCCTGACTTCCATTTGAGTAAAGTATTTTCCACACACTCTTAAGGTGCAGACATTCCCATTAGCAAAATTTTAATAAAAAGATCTATTATTGTCAAACAATGTGGCAAATATGTGTGACCAACGCGTGAAATATGTGTGTGAAAATGTAATTCTTAAAGTGCCCCTATTATGCCATTTTTAAGGTTCCTAATATTGTCTTGGGAGTCTCCTGCAATAGGTTTACATGCATGCAAATTTTGTTTTCTCAAAATATGCATTTAATATCACCTCATTTTCAAACGATTCGTTCGAAGCAGTTCTAAGATTCAGTCTTTCTAAATCCCTCCTTTCCGTGAGCCTGGGATTCAAATTACTGACGACTCGTTTAGGCTGCTCAGAGTGGATTCTTTCTTTTAGGAGACAATAACTTTATTTATCGTGTACTTTTGGCTTTACAACTTTGCAGATTGTTTGCATTCACATACAGCTACATTACACACTGTATGAAAGGCAATATTCGAAATGGCATAACGGGCACTTTTAACAGTAAATGTGACTACACCTTTATACGAGTCATATCTATAAATATTAAAGATAGCATCTTTAAACAGCTAAGTTAAGGCTGCTCTGTGCCTGCTCAAAATTCAATGTAAAGATGCAATGCTGGATAAAAGCCAGACTAAATTATGCCCGCTCTGACCCACCTCAGCCCCTAGTATCCAAGTATACATTTGTGATTACTGTGTAAATGCATTTATGCCATCTCTGAGCAGCATTCAACAATCTGTATAAAGACACCTAAATGCCACTTCAGAATCTTTTCAGTTTAAAATTGGCATTAGAGTGTTTTTAAAAAATAATAATGTAGCTCTGGTGCCACATCCATATCTGATCTTGCCTCACTAAGTTTGAAGTCAAATACCAGCAGGTTATCAAACACCCCGGTAGTCCGGTCCTGCTGTACATCAGTCTAGCTGTTTGTGAGACAGTCCGTCCCAAAGCTCTGCTCTCCTGGAACTGAGTCAACCTCTGGCAACTGCCCTGGTGACAAAGCCTGAAAGTGTCCACTGACCAGTGTGAACCACAAAGCTTGTAGTGTGTGTGCCCCCTCCACCACTGAAATGTACACTGTGGGCTAAATGCTGCTTCAGTGCCATCTCAATAGGAGCTGCTTTGCTTATTGTACCTCTAGTACAATAAGCTTTTCTCCATAGGCAGCCCAGTCCCTCTGGGTTGTCCTTTCCACCTCGTGGCTATCTACAGTATAGTTTGTGATGTGGTGCTGCTGAGATGCGCCAGACAGGCCTCTGTTGGCTTTATCTAACATAGGGTGGATACTCAGCACCCCATCTTTATCAATATGTACACTTAAATGTTACTTCCTGTATGTATCTTTGTCGCAATATCTCCAATAACAGCAAAGTCATGCTTGCTTGCATGTTGGTCTTCTGTAGCACCCCGAAAAGAGGAACTCCTCTGCTTAGGGACTCCCCAGGGCCGTAGAAGAAACAGGGTGTGGGCCTTTCTGTATTATGGGGTGAAGATGTTTAGGAGGCATTTCCAAATTGAAAAGGCTACTCACATGAGCTTCTACAGAAAAGAAAAACACCACCTGACCCCTCACATGACTTCCCCATCACACTCATTGTAACTTCTGAGTTGTATTTATTTAGAGCCATCGGTCTCCTTGTGGGATGGACAACAGCTCAAAAGAAATGGCATAGCCTGTTGATAATCTTATGGGCAATTTGAGGAAACCCAAATGACATTATGAATGCATCATATGGTGGTTACATACATCATGTGTATACTTAATTAAATGTTTATTTTTAATTGTAACTACACTTATTAAATAGCCATTTATATCATATTACAAGTGATTTATTGTTATAGAGAGACCACACTGGTGCTGCTGGTGCAGTTGGTGTTGCATTTTTATGTTTGTTTGTTTGTTTGTTTTTACAAAAACAGCAATATTGTTTTCTCTTTTGATATAAGATGTTTTAAAGAAATATTTTATGCTTACCAAGACTGCATTTATTCGATAAAAAATACAGTAAATTCTGTAATATGTGAAATATTGATAAAATGTCAAATAACTTATATTTTAATCTATTTGAAAAATGTAATTTATTATTATTATTATTTATTTTTTGGGGGGCAAAGTTGGATTTTTAGCAGCCATTACTCCAGTTTTCAGTGTCACATGATCCTTCAGTAATCATTCTAATATGCTGATTTGGTGCTCAAAAACGTTTCTTATTATTATCAATGTTTAAAAAAATTGCTGGATAATATTTCTGTGGAAGAAATTTTTTTCATGATTCTTTGATTAATAGAAAGTTTGAAAGAACCGTATTTATTTGAAATCCATTTACTTCATATTCACTTCCTCTAACTATTTCCTTTGCAGACACCCCACCACTCTTTGGGCTGGACTGCACGGTGACAGCAGCCCGCCCCCCGCGTCCCCCAGCCATGTCGTCACGCATCGGCCTGCGCCTGCAGCTCATGCGGGACCAACTGCAGCAGGAGGAGCAGCGGGAGAGGGAGCGGGAGCGGCAGCAGCAACAGGCAGCATCCATGCATTACATGCAGCACCGCATGCCAGGCCCACCTGCGCCCTCGCCAGCCATCAGCGCACCAACACACTTCCAGGCACCCATGCAGGTGCCCGTTGAAGTGTTAAAGGTATGGCTGGACAATAATTCAATATCAATATGTATCGCGATATAATTTTTTTCAATAACGGTGATATGTTTTTTAAACATTTCCGATATTTCGATATACATTACCAGTGTTTCCCATACATTGATTTATTTGTGACGGTTGACTTAGTTGAATAAACATGAGCACTGCACGTTTCAAAATCAAAACACGTCGCGGGTGTTTTATATGAATGTATCTCTGAAGGGAACCGACTGTCTTCAGAAAAGTTTCGATGTCATTTTCATTTTATCTGATAAAGTAGCGTTCATGAGCGGAGCTGATTTGATTACCGCTCTCAAAGCGCCTCCTGCTGGCGGAGAATCAGTTTGCATTTTCAATAATAAGCACGTCTCCAGCAACGTTTTTGTTGTTGCTCAATTTTTTTTGTTTTCTGCAGCAACTCAGAGCACTTTTCATACTCTTTATCCTGGCTGAAGCACATTTGTTTCAATCTATAAGAATAATCAGCCTACACTATCAGTCAAAGGTTTTTTAACAGTAAGATTTTTTATTATTTATTTTTTTTTTAAGAAGTCTCTTCTGCTCACCAAGCCTGCATTTTTATTTGATCCAAAGTACAGCAAAAACAGTAACATTTTGAAATATTTTTACTATTTAAAATAACTGCTTTCTTTTTGAATATATTTTAAAATGTAATTTATTCCTGTGATCAAAGCTGAATTTTCAGCATCATTACTCCAGTCTTCAGTGTCACGTGATCCTTCAGAAATCATTCTAATATGCTGATTTGCTGATTATCAATATTTAAAACAGTTTAGTAAAAAAAAATGTCAGGATTCTTTGATGAATAGAAAGATACAAAGATCAGCATTGATCTGAAGTAAAAAGCTTTTGTAACATTATACACTATACCATTCAAAAGCTTGTTATTAATGTCACAAGCAATTGTGCTGCTTAATGTTTTTGTGGAAACCATGATACATTTTCTTCAAAATTCTTTGATGATTAGGAAGTTAAAAAACCAGCATTCATCTAAAATATAAACCTTGTGTATCATTATAAATGTCTTTACTGTCACTTGATCAATTGAATGCATACTTGCTGAAAAAAAGTAGTAATTTAAAAGAAATATCACTGTTTCAAAATGTTTCAACAGTAGTGTATTTAAATTCAATTTAAATAAATCAAATGAAAAATCTGTTTGCCATATCAGTTACCATAACTCAAACAGTAATATAATCTGTATCATAAAGTAATTCTGGGTGATCTTTAAATGTCATGTTCACCTGAGCCAAACGAATCCTGAATCCTGCATAGTCAAACCTCTGTTTATCTCAGACCAAAGTAGTAATAAGGGTCATCATGAAATATAAAAGCTACACAGTTGTGTTTCCTGAGTGTAAGTGGCAATAACTTGTGCCACAAGCATGTTGTTGCTGCCCTCCTATGCAGCCAACCATGTGTCATCTCAGGATTAAGCAACAGCAGCTCCTGTTTCACACAGTGCTGTATCATTTAGCTGGACATTTACTGCCACCATTCCTAGATTGAATAAAAGTATGTAACGAAGAGCTCAATGTGAGATGAACTTCTAACCACAACTAACTTTCTGTAGAAAATTTCACCTCTGAAAGTTTAGAGCAACTGGCTCTCCCCAAAATGTCTTTACATAGAGTTCATGGAGGGATTTAACTGCAGGGAAATGTCCTCCCAGACAGTGTCCCCAGTTTACAGCTTTTGTATGTAGATTGGAGTCCTGTATCCTTCACTTAAACTGCCTATAAAAGTTTTATTTGCTCCAACATTTTTTTTTATCTTAAAGTGAAAGTGCTTGGACTGGGATTGAATACTTTGGGAGCTAAAGTGTAAAGGCTTTCATCCACTAATCCTGAGGCTTGTTTTCATTCAGGAATGTGGTATTATGGCTGATATTTTCCATCAGTATACAGACACAGTTTTGTTGATATGCATGCTTGCTCACATTTGGGTCATGCGTAAGTGCACAGACAATATGTTGTTTTATTAACACCTAAATGTATTTTTCTTTTCATCAGTGCACATCGAGTCACATTGAGTCAAATGTCAGTTTTGTGTCCTGAATAACTCGGTTAAAGGCTTTGAAGTGAAAGAATGAGGCCAGTCCGGTCAGACGTAACTTGTAACCATTCTGAACCTCCATCAGCAGGTGCCTGTGTGATACGGTGAACCTCTGGAGGCTCTTTCTGGCCCCTGTGTGCCCCGTACATGCCTAGATTTAAACCCCACAGTTACATAACTATCTATGACTGTGGCTCTGAAACATAAGTGGCTGAGCCTGGAGGCTTTAGCTTGATTTTATTTGTAATGTGTAATGGTTACAGTAAAAACACTGTACTTTCCACTGGAAGAGTAATTCATGAGACTTAATGGTGCCAGATGGTGCATATATTTTTTAAATACTTCTGTGCTTAATATATTTAATGTGTGGGTTTAGAAAATGCAAGTCATTGCATTCTTACCGTTTTTAAGTCAGTCAAAATATATTTCCACTACCATTGCATAAAGTTTGGAGTCAGTATAATCTTTTCATTTATAAAAAAAAAAAAAAAGTCTTATGCTCACCCAAGGCTGCATTTGCTTGATCAAAAATACAGTAAATAAAGAGCAATATTGTGGAATATTACTAAAATTTACAGGAGCTCTATTTAATATATTTTAAAATGTAATTTATTCCTGTGAAAGATGAATTTTCAGCAGCCATTACGTCTTCCGTGTCATTTGATCCTTCAGAAATCATTCTAATATGCTAATGTGGTAAAGAAACATTTCTTATTAATATCAATGTTGAAAATAGTTGTGCAGCTTAAAATTATGGAAACTGTGATACATATTTATTCAGGATTCTTTGACAAATAGAAAGTTCAAAAGAACATTATTTATTTAAAATATAAATATTTTGTAACAATATAAATGTCTTTACTGTCAATTTAAATCAATTGAATGCGTCCTTGCTGAATAAGAGTTCTAATTTCTTTAAAAAAAATCGTACTGACCCCAAATATTTGAATAGCAGTGTACATATTATATATTATATTATACTATATTTATTATATATCATGTTTACAGGTGCAGACCCATCTTGAGAACCCCACGGACTACCACATTCGACAGTCTCAGCGGCAGCAAGTCAAGGAGTACCTGTCCACCACATACGCCACCAAGCAGGCTGTACATGCAGTCACAAGCTTGGTACAGCCCTCTCCATCCACCATGCCCCAGGGTCAGACAGGAATCGTCCCATCAACCATGCCCTCTCCATGCATGCGCACTGAGCAGCTCATGACCTCTGCTGGGAACAGTGCACCCAACAGTCCCATGGCCATGCTCAACATCGGCTCCAGCCATGAGAATGAGGTAGTTCAGCGTTTCTTCATTTTCATACGGTTGTGGTTGTAAGCACATCCAGGCATGTTTGAAATAAATACATTTCCTAAAACATGTCTTAACATTCATCATGATTAATTTTGTCGATGTTTCATTTACAGTTATTGTATCTGTTACAGTTTTATATTTAGCACAACAGTTCCTCTTTGAGTCAGAAACCTAAAGTTCAGTAAATGACACAGTCTTGCTCGTCTCTCGTACACCATGCCCTTTATGATTTTCTCCATTTCTCACCCCTGGTGGGTGTTATTTGCCCAAGTGCACACAAAGGTCAGGGAGTTAACTAACTTAACTCCATTTTCATTGGAGTTTAAGTGGCCAATTATGGCCGTGGAGGTATAATTACAGATTAAAGAGTGACAGGGAACCCTAGGAAGGATGGCCCTTTGGAACGGAGAAGACTTTGGTCCTTCCTTCCTTCCTCCGCTCCCAATGCCACCAAATCCTATGGGATCCTAAGTGAATGTGTGCTTGTGGCATACTTACAACCTTTGTGAGCTAAACTACATGGGGAATATGTCTGTAGGAATGTTGAGAGGAATACATCTTTCATTGGTAATTTCTAGAAATATTCTCTTTAGATATCGGCTTAGCAGAGTTATATTGAAGAATTTATAAAGAAAATCTTTAGTAATAAAAGGAAAGTGTACATACTTTGTAGAATGCAAATGCACAAGGTGACTACATTCTAGTTATGTGTTTGTTTTTGACAAGATGGATGAGGTTATTGATGACATCATCAGCCTGCGGTCCAGTTATGATGACATCCAGGCTTATATTGACCCTGTGGTCCAGATGCCAAACACAGTAAGTAACGGCTTCACTCAGTTCAGGCTTTTAGTTGTTGACATTACCGCCTGTGACTAATACAGATCACTGAATCCCAGAGGGCAAGTAGAAAATTGAGTGAATAATTTCTGTTTATGATGTACAGACTGCATCTTATTGCCGCTGAATAGGTCTATTTTTGAAATCCCCTCAACTTTGTACTTTAACAATGGAGGAATTATACTGGATCCATTTGTTGTGCTGCGTTTTATCAGGGTTATAGGGATGTAACAAAGCATCTTTGTCTGATTACCAAAAGTCATGTCTAATTATAGCAAAGCACCGTCTCAGTAAAATGATGCAAGTGTTTTTCTCTCATGCAACCTCAAAACGACTTGTTTTCTGTTAAGACTCATCGAGAACTTTGCCTGCTGAATTTTTTGTGCTCGATTTATTGGATAACCAATATTAGGACCTTGCCAGCTTCCTCGGCATGTCTCGGGGAAAATGTTTTAAGGATTTAAAGTGTTTAATTGACTTAAAATTGTGGCCTGATTCACTCAAGGAAAGACATTGCGTTGGGAATCAGGAAAATGGGAGCACTGTGCTTTGTATTTTAAATAACTGCCTGACATTAACAATTAAGCCGCTCTCAGTTAGAGTTCAACTTGTTTACAAGGCATTCCGTGAAGGTGGGGAAGCAGGGGGAGGTTTGGGAGAGTGAGAGGGCTGGGGAGGGGAGGCTGAAAGTCCAGATAGGGGAAAGTTCAGCGTTTAGTAGTTAAGAGAAAGTAGAAGAGAGAAGGTCCTGGTGCAGCTCAGGTTAGTCTCTCCGGGGAGGTTGAGGGTGAAGGACAAGGGCGTGCAGCTATGAGAGATTCAGAGTCCAATATGAAAGATACAAATAAAACTTATGCCATTGTGGAGGTTATCGATGGAGAAAAGATTCAGCTGGTAAGGCCGTCTTTTCCCCATCACTCTCCTGCTTTCAGGCGGATATCGGGCTGCGTCTTGTTCCTGGAAACTAGAGAGACTAGAAAGAAAGAGCACATGCCTTGGGCACTGTACTGTAGGACACCGGTAACCTTGCCACACACACACATAGCTGTAGGCTTGTAGCATGATGTGCTCATATATCTGTAAATGGCTGTTGTTTACGTGGACCTGCAGGAGAGCAACTGAATAATACTGTTTTATCTGTTATAGGGATAGTTTACACATAAATTAAAATTCTGTCATAATTAACTGTCGTGGCGTTCCAAACCTGTCCACACAATGGAAATCAATGGGGTTCAAAGCTTTTTTGGACCCCACTGATTTTCAGTGTACAGAAAATAAGTATTTCTGTAGTCTTCAAAATATGATTATTCAATATGAAAAAAAATGATTGTATTGTCTTTTTTACAGTATTGAGTGAATGCGTCTGATTGATTTTCCGATTGATCAGCTTTCTTGGGGATCTATTTTCCATTGTAATGATTGATCTTAGTTTCCAGACTCTCTGACTTGGTGTCCCTGCCTATAGGAATCATCCTATCAGGAAGTGCTATTGTTGTTTTTCTTCTGTTTACCAGAAACGTTATTAATCTTGTGTTACCATTTTTTCCTACCGACTTTTCTGTATGCAAAGGTATTCCTTGATAAATGTCGTTATTATGCTTATCCACAGAACAATTAAATCCCTAATCCTGGTGGATTTGTAATACGGCTATAAATTAAAAAAAAAAAAAAAGCAAACGGTGGCGAATAGTCTCAGATTTGGTGTATATGAGCAGCATCGGCCACTTTGCTCAATATTTAGTGTGCAAACCATATTTTTCAGAGTGACATTGGGGATTTTAAAGGTCAGAAGAGACATGGGGTGAAGAGGTGGGGTTTAGACTCCAAATGAGGCTGCATAGGCCACCTCCGACCCTGTTGACCACCTCCTTTGATCACTGTTTCTTTGATCAGTGATTAAAGCCACTAGAGATGGAATTCCCAAAACCAACAGGGCGTCAAACATTTTGCATTGTGCATACACATATTTTGAATCATCGCCATTGTTTGTCAGGAAGCAGCGTTCACAAGTTCATACCCTCTCTTAGATACTTTCCTCTTAGTTTGAAATGCTTAATGAGCCGTTTCTGTTTTCTCCGTGTGCCACTATGGCCTGCTTCACTGAAGTATTGGGTGCAAGGTGATGACAGGCATGCATTTTATCAGAAGTAATGGCATATTTTGTATAACGGGCTTCCCTCTCTGACTTTTTACTGTTGATTTCTGTTTGTTTGACTTCGTGCTTCACAGTAGCCTCTGCGATAAGGTATCTGAGCTGATTTATCTGTCACGGCTCATTAGGAGCTCAGAGCTGGCTTGCTTACAATTATACTGAGACACTAAGATGGAATAAAAGATACAACTGGTATAAAACCATAAAGACCTAGATAAGAAAGAGCATAGTCAATAATTTCTCTCACCTAGAAGCTATAGCCGAGTGTGATATTTTTGTGTTTTATCTCCGGTATCTCTAGCGTTTATGGCTTTGCTCTAGAGATAAGCTGAGTGTTTATTGGGTTTCTAGTTATTGTGATGATTTACCAGGGTTACGCTAAATACAGCTTCATAAAAATGCCATTTGCAAGACAAACTAGTTGTATCTTGTCCAGCAGAGAAAGCATAGATTGCAGTAAGGACATGCACGTATTGTTATTTAATGCTATGAAAATTTTGTCTTTGTAACTTTAAATACTGTTGTTGTCTTCCAACTCACCAAGACTCACCTGTATCTCTTTTGTGCACTATAGCTTCCGTTGTCCAGCAGCCATTTGGATGTGTACACGGGGCCAGGTATGTCCGGATCAGCTATCGCCATGACCAGCAACTCCTGCCCTGCCAACCTGGCCATCAAGAGAGAGCTGTCAGGTAAAGCAATCTCTAGATTAGTCATATAAAACAGAGTACTGCTGCACACACAAACACTCCAGCTATGCCATGCACTGGCATATTTAAGAGGTAACTCCAAAAAGTTACACAATAACACCACTGAAAATTGGAATTATGTACTGAAATTTGTCAAATAAAATAAAATAAAATTATTTAGTAATTCTTTCAACATTGTTTGTTCTGTTGTCTGATTATTTTCCCCTATTCGGTCAAACAAAACCATTTCATAACTAAATAAATATTTACAATTGTAGTTTTGCTTAGAAATTCCTAAGTAGGAATTATTTTAATTTATCTTTATCATTTCTTTATCAGTGTATATAAAGAGCAGGCAAAAGCACGCACATCGATCTCAACTGGGTGCTCGACTAAGAAGCAAGTGGAAAATTTTTTTAAATGTAAAGTCGGCAACACCAAAGCTCCAAAAGTATCAAAAATGTATTTTAAAAGAACTGTCACACGCTATGCGACAGTTCTTTTAAAATAAATTTTTTATATTTTTGGAGCTTTGGTGTTGCCGACTTCACATTTAAAAAATGTTATCAGTGTATATGACATGAAAAACACATTTAGTCAAGAGTATTTAAATGTTTACTTGGTATTATGTACCCATTAAGAGTGTTTGTACTGTAAGTGATATGAATGGCATGAACTGTGGGAGGCAAACATGACATCGTCACAAGGGAAATTGCTGAAAAATTTTGATCATACTCAAACATTCCGGTGTTGTTTTTATGTTTGTTTTTTTTATCCTGAGAAATCTTAGGCAAAGTTTTTTTAACCCATCTTATAATGTGTTAACATAATAACCTAAGGTAAACCACAGAAAATAAACAGACAATTGAGCAGAGCCTATACGACACTGCTTTACAACTGTAAGACACGAGAGAAATGTTATTACATAACCGTGCTGGATCAAATTTAAGCAAAGTTTCACCATTCCAAGGTAATTTCACTGATCGCCACTATTACAAAGTCTCATAAATCCAGTTCAGGCAGCATTTGCATGTATAGCAAAACATGTTGATCGACAGTATTGCCTTTTGTTTTTGACAAGATGCAGAAGTTCGTGCAATGGCTAAAGAGAGGCAGAAGAAAGACAACCACAACCAGAGTGAGTATGCGCGTTACCCTCTCATTTCTTTCAGTTTATAACCCCTCACGGTTTAAAGTACACTTGCTTCGCTAGTGCCCTGCCATTGACACCCCCTGTCACCACCACCTCCGGGCAAATTCAGCTGACAGTGCACTACACTTTGGTCTATCGTTAACTCGGACAGATCCTGCTGCCGTGGCATTAAAATGTAATTGCCTGTGACATTTCACAAGTATTGAAGTTATACAATAAGACAGTAATTCTGCAAAGCTTTGCTAAGCTTGGCCTGTTCCCAAATACTTTGGGTTAAGATGGTATATAGTGCCATATCTTGAGCATTATAAACAATTAACACGCAGAGACGGTATTGCACAGAACCGGTTGCCTCATTTCCCATCATTAACATAAAGAGTCAGAAAACAAATAAAAAACATGATGGTCAAGGTCAGACAAAAAGGAAGAAACAATCATGCTATAGAATTGAAAGTCTGTATGTGAAAGAATGTGGTTGATTCCTCATTCTCTCCTAATACTACTAATCTTTAGTATAACCATAGTAACAATTTTTTTTTTCTTCAGTTGAAAGGAGGAGAAGGTTTAACATCAATGATCGAATTAAGGAGCTGGGCACCATGATCCCCAAAACCAATGACCTGTAAGTTTTTGTTCATTTAAACACATAAACACAATTATAATTGAATTCTGGTCAGATTGTAGGACAGTTCTTCAAACTGCTTGAAGACTTTCATTGATAAACACTTGACATGTGGAACCTCTTGTGTTCAGGGATGTGCGCTGGAATAAAGGCACTATTCTGAGGGCCTCTGTGGAATATATTAAACGCATGCAGAAGGACATCCATAGAACCAGAGAGGTGGAGAACAACTTCAGGAGGATGGAGATGGCCAACAAACAGCTGTGGCTCCGCATTCAGGTAAGCATTCATGCAGCACTTAAAACTAAAACCTAAAGCTTAAAGCATCCGATAAGAGTAATAGTATTTTACAACATGGAACACAATTGACCTAGCAACAAGATGAACATTTAACATGTCTTTAGTGTAAAGTTGTTTCTCATCCAGGTCTTTGAGTCACTTATCAGTTCCTTGATCTTCCTATTCTGTTTTTTAGAAATGTTTCTTGAGCATTATTAGGGATGCACAATATTAATACGCAGACCAATACTGTTAAGCCATTCGTTACTTTTACTGTTATGGCCAATGAAAATAAACACTAAAAATAAAATCAATCATTTTAAACAATACAAATGAATTTAGGCATCATAAAATGATAATGTAGAGTATGAAAAAAATTGATATTTATTTTTAGATTTGCTAAAGAGTACATTTAACAGTGTTATTCAATTATTAGTGATTTGCAAGATGAACTTTAAATGAGTGTTAAATAACAGCACAAGTAATCTAAATGTAAAAACAGGGAAAATGGCCATGAAAAGATAAATATCAAATATAGAACAGGATTAATATAGTTAACTAAAACCATAAAAAGCATCGTTGTTACTTTAACTAATAACTGAAATAAAATACTTATTTTATTTCAGCTAGATGCATTTCGTTTAACCTAATGTACTAAAATAACTCAAACTAAAACTGAAATTTATAATAAAATAATAATAATAATAATAAATATATAGATAAAATAAAAAACTTAAACCTTCAAAAAATTAAATGAAAATGGAAAATATAAAATAAAAACTGATTCAAACTATTAATAAAACTGTGAAAGTATCTTAATTATACTAAAATAACTTATATAGAACAATATCAATAAATAAAAAAATCTTTATTCAAAAATACATAAAAATGAGAACTGATATTTTGAGAGATGGTAAACTGATCATCTTATTGTGATTGTGATCTTATTGTGCTCATTCTTCAGGAGCTTGAGAGGCAGGCCCAGATGCACGGCCTCCCTAGCAGCTCTCCATCCGGTCTTAACAACATTGAGGTTCTAAACTCCTTCGTCAAGCAGGAGAACAGCCCTGAGGAGAACCACCTCTCACATCAGCCCCATCTCCCTCCTCACTACCCCCATCATCAGCAGCACCAGGGTCAGCCGCAGCCCCAGCCCCACACTCAGCTCCACCTGCACCAGCACCTTCACCCCCAGCCCGCACTGCAGTACCCAGCCGTGGGCAGCTCCCAGCACTTTGACTATGCCCAGTCGCTAGACTTATGCGACGGTGGCATCCCAGGATATCAGGATGGCATGGGGGGCATTGGGGATCTCGTCTCGTTGGGCGGAGGTGTCGTGCCAATGGGAAAGAAGAGTGAGCTGGACTTCTTGCTAATGGAAGAGGCCCTGTCACCGCTAGGAGGAGACCCACTGCTGTCTGCCATGTCCCCCGAGGCTTCTGTGGACAGCAGCCGCCGTAGCAGCTTCAGCATAGAGGACTCAGACATACTGTGACCTGGACATCCTTAGGTGTCGCTGCACAACGTGCATATGATGCGACGTACACACACACACACACAGATGTTGCATTTAGTCTGGCACACTGTTAACAGGGAAAGGTACGAAAATTATGCACCCTGAAATGAAAGTTTAGCTACTTTTTTTTTTAATCTTTAAAGTCTGACATGCAAAACAAGAAACATGGCTTTAGTGAAGTCATGCAACAATTTTTGTACCACAACTGCCACGGATAAAATATGCATATATTCATAAATGCAATACAGACTAACTGATCAAACAGAACTGAGATGCTTGAATTCTATCACTGAGAATTGGCCGATATTGAATGTTTTGTACAAACATATGTCCTCAGACACATACAGGTTGCCATAAAGGGATAGTTCACCCAAAAATGAACATTTTCTCAATTTTCGCACCCTCATGTTGTTCCAAACCTATATGAAGTTGTTGAACACAAAAGAAAATATTTTGAAGAATGTTGGTAACCAAACAGTTGCCGGTAGCCATTGACTATTTTTTGTATGGAAAAAATACTATGGAAGTCAATGGCTACCAGCAACTGCTTGGTTACAAGCATTCTTCATAATATCTTCTTTTGTTTAGAATAGCACGAGAGTGAGTAATGATGACAAATTTTTCATTTTTGGGTGAACTATCCCTTTAAAGGCAGGTTGAGTGAACTTTTACACTTCAAACCACTTTTACAGTCCAAACCACACTCTCACATTCTCTATCTGTAGAATTATATGTTTTCTGCTTTAACATACGTCAGCCATTTCCCACATGTGAGACTGTCACACACACTTAATGTCCTCTAAATCCAGACAGAAGTGATTATTGTAGGATTTTTTTTTTCACTTGAAATAAAACGCCACATCTGAGCTCTTAAGCATGACGCCTGCTGTATCAGAGCAATATGCAAAGGCAGCTTATCCTTAGACAGCTTATCAAAAAGTAGGAAGGAAAGGGTTCCCACAGCCATGAAAAACATGGAAATATCAAGAAATTGTGTTATCCACTAATCACATTGAAAACAAAAAGTTCAGGTTGAGTATGGGAACTCTGAAAGTGCCCTGTAATGTTCATGAAAAATATTACAAGAAAAGAAAAAAAAAAACATGTTTTCAGCATGTCTTTTCATTGATCAGTCTAGGTCATACTCAGGTGTGACTCTCCACCAACATGAAGAAATTTAGAAAGAAAAGAAAGCTGCCATATCGCCTTTTAGCATTAGCTTTACACATGGTTTTTATGTAGCTGCTGTTGTCATTGTTGAAGACGAAACATTGATGCCAGGCTTCTGTTAACAGGCCAGACCAGGTGCTAGTGTGACAAACATTTAGTACATTTAGTGGACGGTGCAGCAGACTTCAGTATAAATGAACTTGTTAGTTGCCACACACTCCAACTAAGGTGCCTTAAAGCCAAGGCCAGATTCTTCAAGAATCACACGCTCAAATGCTCGTGTTGGCACAAAATAAAGCTGACAGCTGTGAGCCCCGTTTGCCAAACTGAAGTTCATACAGCCCAAGGTGCCTTTCAGGAAACCTGGATCAACATGAAGTTTGATCCAGCTTTTGAGCTGTACTGTGAAGGAGGTTGAATATATAGAAAAGATACACGTATTACTATAGGTTTTGTATTTTTTTCTTCCCAAAGCACTGGAAAAAACAATTGTAATTTTATTGATATTATAAAGATTTCAGGAAGCGAGTTTAATTTCAAATGTTTTATGCCACTAAGCCACTTAAATGTATTTTATCTTTTCTTTTTTTTTCCTAAAAACTATTTTTACTATATCACTGCCAAGCCATTGAAATATATATATATATATATATATATTTCTGCCATTCTATTATACAAATGGCAAGTGCAGAGCCATATTATATTTTTCTTAGGATTTTTTTTTTTTTTGGGGTACAAAATCGTTAAAACACATTAGGCTTTATGAAATGAAAAGAACATATGTAATGTTTTTATATTGATTTTATTCCTTTTTTAAGAAAAAGACATTTGAGGAAAAGTTATACTGTTGAGTAATGATTCATTGTCTTCATTCAATTTTAATTAAATGTTGAGAATGTGAATTTTACGTGTTGTACAGTTAAATCAAGGTGGCTTGTAAATTGCCTGTGTTGAACATGAGCTTTAATAGAACATAAGCGCTGCATGATGCACCTCCAGTGTCTTATTGCCTAACCACCTTTCCCTGTTTTACTGCTTTATTGTTTTAAAGGTATGGTTCATAGGTGCTGAAATGGCACCATTTAAACCTCATGCATTAGTTTTGAAAATACAGGAGACACCACAGGTGTATTTTATGCATTATTATTATCACAGGTGTATGACTTAACTGCCTGGATGTTGCACAGAATTCAGCCAAGTTAAAACCATCCGTCAACTCTAGTTGAGACTTGGTTACTCTATGCAAATCTTTGACTTGGTTAGCTAGAAGAGGCGTAGCGTAGCAAAATAAGCAAAGGCATTTTAGACAGCATTATGGGAAGGGGCTTCTAATTTTGCTTGTGTGACATTTTTTGTTTTGTTTTTAGCCATGCACCAGGAATGAGAAGGTTTGACATTTAAGAATGAAGATAAATCACTTGAAGTAAAGAGTATGCTTTGGTAAAATATCTTGATAATTAAAAAAAAAATTAAGAAAGAAAAGAAAAGAAAAAACACTGGCATTTAATTTTACAGTGTGCTGAAAGACAATACAAGAAGAATGTGTCTCAAGTTTTTTCCAAAACCCTCTGAAGGCCTTGAGAATGTTTCAGTACCGTGGATGTGTCATGTGTATGGGATTTGCTCTTTCATAAACCTCTGGAAGTAAATGACACCTCACATTAAATGTATTTTAGTTGAAGGTATTTTGTCTGGCTTGTGTGCACTTATAATGGGTCTTTATGGACAGGATGTGAATGTTCCTCTACAGTGCCATGAGAGGGAGCTCTACACCAGCATACTGAATTAAAACACAGGGAAATTACTTTAACCATGTTAGGAACGGAATACTAGTTTAATGCTGTAAAAAACACTGGCATTTAATTTTACAGTGTGCTGAAAGACAATACAAGAAGAATGTGTATCAAGTTTTTTCCAAAACCCTCTGAAGGCCTTGAGAATGTTTCAGTACCGTGGATGTGTCATGTGTATGGGATTTGCTCTTTCATAAACCTCTGGAAGTAAATGACACCTCACATTAAATGTATTTTAGTTGAAGGTATTTTGTCTGGCTTGTGTGCACTTATAATGGGTCTTTATGGACAGGATGTGAATGTTCCTCTACAGTGCCATGAGAGGGAGCTCTACACCAGCATACTGAATTAAAACACAGGGAAATTACTTTAACCATGTTAGGAACGGAATACTAGTTTAATGCTGACTTAATTTGGAGCAGTACAGATTGTATACTGTATACTAATAAAATAGTATGTTAAATAGAATGCATTATGATAAAAAATTCTAATGATACGGTGTCACATGTTCTCATTACTTTGCATGTTGATACATTATCACATGATCTCATCACATTGCATGTTTTATTCACTTAGTAAATGGTCATTTTATTTTAACTACTTTAAATATACAGATTATTTCCTATTCAAATTTATGTTGTAACTTCAGGCAGTTTAATCCAATTATTTAAGAACGAGATGTTCCATGATTGTGTTCTTGCTGTAGCCTATACTGATTTAGCAAATGGAGTAGATAAGTGTTATTTTTATTTTATTTAGTTGTATTAGTTGTAGTTTAGTTAACAATAACAACACTGCTAGGCATTCGGAATGTTATCAGCTTACATTAGTAAACACATTTTTATTTATTTTTATTTTTAAATTGAAAGCATCCATATATGGTCATTCAAAAATCTCTGCTAAGAGGAAAAAATGGAGGAAGAAATAAAAATATACTCTAGGAAATACTGTTGAGGTTTTACACAAAATTAACTATCAGCGTAAAATATTAGAGGAAATTATTTTTCATAAGCTGACCTCTTCGTTTTGTGCCTTAATATTACCCACCCACTTCCTTATATTATATATGATTTCTTATTATATCAACAGCAGCTTGATGTCTTAAGCACCATACTTATTTGGATTGGCACAAATTATTAATTTTTTAGGGGTATAAAATGATTTTACGTGAACATGGACTCATTACTTAATTCAAGCATCAATCTTGACTAATCTGCCATAACCACTTAATTTTCCCATACGCTCATGATTCAAGAGATTATCTTCAGTGGAAAGTATGACTAAAGCAGTCACACACAAAATAAAAATAAGAATTATAATAATAAAAGAATCAGGCTGTATCCTCTAGGGGGCACCAGAGAACCGTGAAACTCCCTCAGTCCAACCTCATTTATTTCCTGTAACAATTACAGAAACAGCACTGCAATGCAATTAACCTATTTTTAAATACCATTTTATTAGGGCAGTTTATCCCAGATAAAGAGAGGCTTAAAATAGGACGAGGTGAGGAATAATTAGCTTGCCGACATCTTGCCACCTCACGCATATGAAACGCTCTGGCCAAGAACTGCGTTGCTTCATTAAAATAAGTGAACTGTAAACGGAGACTGAGAAGAACTGGAGAATTAATCTGCTCTTAATGCATGGCGTCAATTAAACTGACCTCTTGATATATAATCTAAAGAAAACAAACAAGAATTCAACACGTATCAAAGATAAACATGACTCAGAGCTTATGAGAAAACATAATCACATCCAATTATCACTAGGCTACACAGCGGTGCAGGCCTTGATCTAGACAGAAATTAACAAGCTAATTGAATACAAATACACAGTGTATTCACACTCTAAATGACTTGTCTAATGCATTCATAGCTTATTATTATTAATTTGCGTTCTTTATTATATATTACATTTTAAATTATATATTAAATATTGTATTCAATATTACCAAATATACGTATATATATATATATATATATTTTTTTTTTAAGAACATTAATCAAAAAGCTGTTTTAATAACATTAAAAGTGGAGATGGTTTGTAAAATGTTGAAGATCAGCTGTTTATCCCTTTAAAACCTAAAATAAAAATATGAAAAATGTAAAATGAAAAAAGTAATAATAAAAAATAAAAATAAAACATTTGGAATAGTTTACCAAACTGAATATAAAAAAAAATGTGTTTTATGTTTTATTTAATATTTGATATGTCAGGCTTTATGGCTCATATAGTGTAATATAGTGAGAATATGGAGCTCACACTCAAAAAGAAGAAGAAAAAAAAAGTTGCGGGTTTGAGTCTCAGTACCGACAGGGATTGTAGGTGGGGATAGTGAATGACCAGTGCTCTCTTCCAACTCAATACCATGACTGAGGTGAGGCCTTTTACTTGATTTCAAGTCTAAATATGATGCTGTACGCTTTATAGACTTAAAGGGGTAGTTCACCCAAAAATGAAAGTTTTGTCTTTAATAACTCACCCTCATGTCGTTCCAAACCCCTAAGGTCTTTGTTCATCTTCGGAACACAAATGAAGATATTTTTGATGAAATTCGAGAGCTTTCTGACCCTCCATAGACAGCAAGATAACTACCACGTTCAAGGCACAGAAACGTAGTAAGAACATTGTTAAAACAGTCCATGTGACGTCAGTGGTTAAACCGTGGTTCAAAAGATGTATGTATGTGGACAGGTATGAAAGTATGGTATTAGAGGAAGCGCAGAATTATTTTAGGTATATTAATATGAATATTGGCAGAGATGCTACTCTTTCTATGCATCTGGTATGGTGCTGGAGGTGCAATCAGAGGAGCTGCACATGCAGCGCTGATTGGGTTTCTGGCTCTATTGTGGCTGGGAAGGAGGAGGAACTTGTGCCTTATGTTGTTGGGTGTACCCTGTCTTGTTGTGTACAATTTGCAATAAAAAAAAAAATAAAAAAAAAAGGAGGAACTCTAATAAGGAAGTGTTTCTGATCCAAGTTACCAGCAGATGGCAGTAATGCACTGATAAGTGCGGTATGCCAATAAAAAGAAAGAAGAAGAAGAAGAACTTGGGGGAGAAGAATCGTTAAATAAAGTCGTTATTTTGTTTTTTGAGCACAAAAAGTATTATCATAGCTTCATAAAATTACGGTTGAACCACTGATGTGACATGGACTATTTTGTCAATGTTCTTGGTACCTTTCTGGGCCTTGAACGTGGTAGTTGAACTAAGGTCTTATGGATTCGAAACGACATGAGGGTGAGTAATTAATGACAGATTTTTCATTCTGGGGTGAGCTATCCCTTTAAGTAATGTGAATCTAGAGATGAGAATAAAAACTTGTGGCATACCCCAGCAATCTTGCGATTTGTCCAGATTCCTGTGGAGTGTGGTCTACAATGCATTGTACTGAATGTGGCCCATTGTACTGAATGTGGAGCTTGTGTGCAGTTTTCTACTCACTAAAATACGGTCTGGATATCCAACAGTGAAAGTGTGGTCTATTTTTCATCTGTCAAAGTAAAAGGTGTTGGAGATCATATCTTTAAAATTGTGGTATTTGCTCCTGCCGTGCACATGGACGCACGTATAAGCTCACACACTCATTCCTCGAGCCGCCATCTGCATCAAATTGGACACTGGCATGAAGAAAGTGCTGTCTGGTGTGGACTGTTGGTGGTCTGCCTTCTCTCAAGTCCTGCCCCATGATTATTCACCTTCCTTCAGACTCTGAGTGCTGAAGATGCACATCTGAGTTAAACAGCCCTTCCTGGGCTTAAATCGAGACAAATCGGCTTATTCAGATTCAGACGTCCATGTGTCTTTAAGCTTCCTCAAGCTCCAGCCCTGGCGAACGCCATTCTCTGCCTGTTCTTTATGATGTTAATGGACTTCCATATCTAATAAATCCCTGTAGACTTGAAGTGTGGAGATGTTATGGCTCGCTTGTTGGAATCCCCCTTCCGACTCCCCTCAACACACATACACCTTTATTCCTTCATTCATCCCTCGACTCATTTTCCTCCCCCTGCTCCTCGTCGTCAAAACACATGTGAAAATGCCTGACCAGCACATACTTCCCGGAGGTTCCTGGCGAAAAACCTTGTAGGTGTGAAGAAGAGAAAAATCTAACTTGAAAACATAAATTAGGCTGCAGGAGGGTTTGTGTTACGCCACAAGGTTTTAGCACCGCTGAAGCATGTCTGCCCTGGAAGTGACCTGGGCGGGTTGTGAATTTCCTGCCTGCTCTGGTGCTTGGCAGAAAAGCCTCTTTTGATGCTCTGGAAGAGCTTTCGGATGGTATGCGGAAGTGGGTAGCACCGCTGAAGCATGTCTGCCCTGGAGGTGACCTGGGCGGGTTGTGAATTTCCTGCCTGCTCTGGTGCTTGGCAGAAAAGCCTTTTGATGCTCTGGAAGAGCTTTCGGATGGTATGCGGAAGTGGGCTTGAGGAGAATAACACGTATCTATTAAACACGCAAAAAGGAAAATAATCAAACTGGTCGTTTTATTGCGCCAAAAAAGTAACAAGGGAATCCATTCATGGCAGGGAATGTGCCGCTGAGTTGTACCAAAGTCCCTTTAAGGCAAGTAATTTCATTCGGCGGCCATCTTTGAAACGCCTCTCGGGCATGCAAGTGCAGCTCCTATCTCTTTGAATGGGGAAACATCAAATTCTCCAAAACTGTTCGCTAAGCTTACAATTAAATTTCATATTTAAAATCACCAATGAAATCTGACAACTGTCTCATAAATGTTGTTTCTTTTGCTCAAATAGCATTAAAAAAAGTTTCTTTTTCAGGCTAGACCAGCCAGTGCACATGTGCAATCCTAAGCGCACATCTCCAGAATGCTAACGGCAGCTGCAGTGACGCGATGACTCATACCGATTATCGATTGGCTCTTTTATTCAGAAGGCGGGGCTTCCTTCGACAGAGCGCCCATATTGAGCGCTGCATTTTTGCCCATTCAAAACTATACGAGTGATATGTCTTGGGCATTATTGATTTATTTACCCACATATTTATTTTATTTCAATTTTAGCATTCCATGATCACATAGGCCTATTAATTAATTAATTTATTTATCTCTCCAAACTGCTACCCCTTGTTGTTTTGCTGCTTTAAAGTTTCTTTATTTGACCCTTTCCTCCATCAGATGGCCCCTCCTTTGTAATTGATTTTAGTGAGAATTTTCTCAGAGGACTTCAGTAGCTTAAAATTCAATATTGTGAATGCCGTGTTAAAGTGTAATATGCAGGTAAATGTAAAATGTATTTATTTATTCCTTCCTTCCATGCCCACATATTTATTTTATTTAAATTTTAGCATGATCACATAGGCCTTTTTGTTTGTTTATTTATTTATATATTTATTTATTACTTTCCCACATATTTATTTTATTTACATTTTAGTATTTTATGACCACATTGACCTATTAATTAATTAGTTTATTTATCTCTCCAAACTGCTACCCCATTGTTGTTTTGCTGCTTTAAAACCTGTAAAGTTTCTTTATTTGACTCTTTCCTCCATCAGATGGCCTCTCCTTGTCCTCTTTCTTTCTTTTTCCACCTTGACCTGTTCTTTCAATGGCTTCTCTTGAACCCTGTCTATCCACAGTAGAGGAGTGTATCATCAGGGTTTAAACCCAGAGAGCAGAGGGCAAAAATCTGCTGATTGAGGTAATTTAGCCCCATGACGCATGGGCACTGTCTTTTAATAGGCATGTGTCAAAATTAGTAAGGAGGAGGGGGATGGAGGCTGTAAAATCTGACAGATTGGGATAAATTTATTACATTTTGTTCACAAGACAGTAAAAAAACTTTTATGAACACAAAGTGACATTGTGAAGTTCGTAAAGGATTATGCACACTGCCTTGTTTTAAAACTTCTGATATTGCTTATTGATCCTACACTTATCCATTACCACACCATTCATCAGGGTCTTTTTTATGATCTTGTCTTGAGAAATTGACAGCTCATTTTCTCCGCTGTGACACAAAGTGCCAAACGTGTGGATTCGGAGCAAAATTGAAGGTTATGCATTCTTTATGGTGCGATGATCAATTGTAACCTCTGCCTGTCTGCACTGGCCTATTTTAATGAGGGAGCCAAGACCAAACTCTGTGTCCTAAGAGAAGAGCCTCAAAAAGAGAATAATAAAGTTGGACAATCGACACATGGAGGATTGTGTCAGAGAAGTAAATGGGGGCTCTTTTTTCCTCCTCGAAAGGTCAATTATGTTCGGTGACAGCTTCCTCTCAGGTAGTTACCCTGTCATCTTTCTCTCTTCCCTCACTGCAGACTCCACTACATATTTAATTATTTTTCCTGACTTATTTCAATCCACCATCAGACAGAGGCCCAAATTGGCAGGGGTGAGAAAAGAAGGTGAATAATTCTCTTCTGCATTAACATGGTTGGGAGACGGATTGCCCTTTCGCATCTGGAGAACGTGAGTCGAGGCCAATGGAGCAGAGGTGAGAGAAGGTAGGAAAATGACATTGTTCAGCCTTGAGAATGCCATTGCTCTTTAATCCGGCACAGATCGCAATTCTCCCTCACGACACTGCCTGCGACCTGCCGATGTCTCACAAGGTTCTTTTTTCTTTTCATATAGGCTTAATTAAGTAAGCTGGGCTTGAAAATCAGGAAATAAGAGGTCAATTTACAATTTATAGATTGGAGAGATCAAATCAACTCGCTAGCAATTAACAAGGGAATGAGCGAGAATAAAAGATGGGATACTGCTGCCGAGGGCCTCTTTAAGTACTAGTGCCGTAAAGGATTAGTCAGAAGGTCATCTGAAACCACCGAATGACCTTGAAGATTAGACCCCCATGCAGACTCCACTCTGTCCCAGTGTAACCAATCTAGGCCGCCCCAAGGATGGATCTGAGCTTCCTTTGAGGCCCACAGCAGCTCCGGCTGGGGCTCTTCTGCTCTGTGAGCTCCCGCACTGATCAACCTCTGTGTCATTGTATCGTTAACAGGAGGAGGGCTGAAAGTTTTTTAAGTGCATACATAATGAAAGGACTTTTCCTGCTTCAAATCGAGTTTTTGAAAATCAGCGAACACTTCAGTTAAACAGACAAATCCCTGATCTCAACCCAACTGAGAGTCTGTGCCATAACATGTGACTAACCTGTGCCAAATCTGTCTGGAAAAACGGGCCAGATATCAAACCCGAACAGTGTCGGATGCTGGTACTTGTCTGTCTCAACAGATTTGTGGCTGTCATTGAAGCAAATACTGGCTCTAATATGAATAGAGAATAAAATTTATATTTTTTTGACCAGAATATTTCCTAATGTGATTTTTTGAAAGATGCAAAATGTGCTTGAGTGATTTAAATTAAAAAATATTATTTGTATAAAATTCCAAATACAAGTTCCAAATAAAAATACATCAGATCCAAAAGTCTCAGACAAATATTGAAAATGCTTTTATTTTTATTTTCTCTAATTAAATACAAATCTTTACTAATTATTTATTTGGCATACCATTTAGGGAAAAAAAAGATGAATCCCCAAATTTTTTAAATTTGGCATACCATTTAGAAAAAGAATTGAAAGTCTGAATTTAAAAATATATATTAATTTTGAACCAAGTAAATTATTATTTTTTTTTAATATTTGATAATTTTATTTTTTAAAGTAATTACATTTTTTACAGTCTAGTGTGTGTGACTTTGTTTATCTGTGCATCTGTTTGCATGCTCATTTGTTTAAATGTTACATGATAGATGCTTGTGTATACTCCAATGAGCCTCCAGCTGTGTCCCTGGGCCCCTCTCTGGTTGAATGATTCTCCAAACTAAATAAACCAGCGCAGAGCCTGATTAAGACCCATATTCCTCCCTGCTGGCCTTGCTAACAAATCTCCAGTCTAACAAATCTCTGCACAACAATATGCAGATGAGAAACTAACACCACCATCCAGCAAGCAGAATACACTGCAGAAACCAGCACTCAGAGAGCCAACAGGGGGAAGCAGTAGTCCACACTTCACCATGTCTTCAGGGTCAGTAAATGATGCTGCCTGATAGCAAAGATTATGTTCTGTATGTTGCAGCTGTATTATTATATGTTTTGTGGGTGTTTGTAGAAATAAACACACTTAACTGTCGGGTTCTGTTGAGGCTGACTTAATTTTCTGTATGTTTGGGGTCCCAGAGACCCAATTCTGTAATGTAAATCAAAATGAATGTATTATTTTCACTTCAGATATTCACAGAAGGCAGTAACAGGGTCTCTTAGACACCAAACTTAAGTAATACAACATTTTTCATGAAATATTGTCATTTGAAGCTTATCAAGTTGAAATATAAAGAAATAAATATAAAACTCAATCAAGCATATGCAAAACATGATTGACTCTGTAGTTGGATTGATAGAAGAGCAGAAAGGAAAAAGAGAGTGCTTATATTTATTTAATTGCTGCTTAACCCCAAGGACTGCATGAAGACTGCATGAAAAAATATCACGCAATAATGTCTCTGCCAACTACAACACCAACACACAAAATGTCTTTCACAGTAATACTGTTGCAAAAGTCTTGCGGAATAATCACTGTTTACACTACTTGATATGCCATAATAAGATGGAAAAGAGAAACAGCTGTCCAAACTGAACTAAATTCATGAATGTCAAACAGCAAGAGAGATATGTTATCATGAAACATGTATACATATATACAAATATTAGGGCTGTCAATTAAATGCTAATTCAGCGTGAATAATTTAAAAAATACTCAATTAATTATGACCCTGACCTCATGTTGTAGAGCAAAAATCACAAAGGATTGCAAACGAAATGCAGCTACATCGTTAGGCCAGGTGGCTACAACTGTCAATCAACCGATTAATTCAAACACGGATTAATTCAGGATATGGCTATATTCAAAACAGCATATTTTTGCAGTATTGTCTTATATTAATGTCCGTGGAAGGAAGATTGTTTAATTATTTAATTATGACAGAGACACAGCAATGCATCATGTTCTAATCTAGATCATCCTGTTTGCAGTGTGTTCCAGGGGATTAAAACGTACAATATGTATTTCAGACCTAGTGGAGTAATAGTAAATATAGTAAGTAATTGTAAATGTGTAAAGTTGCATAAGCTCATTAGTGTCATATCCATATAAATCATTATTACGGATTCTATGGCTAGGACCAGCAGTTCTTAAAAGGATTTAAGTTTACTACTAGACTAAAAACAGTTAAAGTTAGCAGGTGCATAAGACAGCGCTACGTCCCACTTCAAAACACACAATATTTTTACACTTTTGTGATTAATTACCTGTCGGGGTCTTTGGGAAAACGATGAAAGGCAAGATTTTCACTGTCACACTGATAGTTTTTGCAGTGGATTGCCCAACATTGCGTTCTTTTATTCCACTTTGACCTCTCTTTCATTGTTATTCTGTCTATTTCTGTATATCTGTGCTGTTGTCCAGTTGGAATTTTCACTCCAAAATGGCGGCCGCGCTACCGAAAATGCCCAAAATGCATCAGAGTTTCGCCTCTTGGTCTTCTACTCTTTGGGAATAAATGAGAAGTGCCGTAAGCTGAACTCCACCTGTCGCAAAAAGTCAGTGACTTCTCTTATAAAACGCCATTTTTGGGGGGTAAACTCTAAAAATAGTTCAATCCAAACGTATTGTTTAGTGTAAAACATGTTGAAGTGGGTTTTCCCTATTCCCCTGCCCTGGTCTGGCGTTTATCAAAGCAAAAACGTGTTCTGTGTGAATGGCGTCTTGCTCGTGTGATGTTGCTCAAATATATATTTTTAAAGCCACTTTTTGTAATACCTTTTCAATGCTTTGCTGGCCTTCCGCGATAAAGTAATGTGAATTCATATCCTTCTTTAGAATGAACACTCTTAGAGGTCAATTCACCATTCAGCCTTGATACTAACACTGGAATCTGAAGTTGGCCCTACGGTTATAAATCTCACTCATTTGAGTAACAATCCTTGAAGAAAATTAAGAATAATACAGTCGCCTACATAATCCCTTTCTTATTTCAGCCGATTTAAAGTCTGCCATTGCTGGGATCCCACTTAAACCCCCTCTCTCTTTGCTGAGGAGCCGAGAACCCAAACCTCCAGAACTTCAGTCAGAGGCAGTGTGTACTGAAAGTGTTGGTTCAGATCCAGTCTTCCTCTGAGATATGTGGCGACTTAAAGTTGGATTCCATTTTCACTTTCCAGGTAATAAGAAAAGTTTCTTCTTTCTTCTACCGCTCGCAGGAGATAAAGCCCTGAAATGACTTTGTGGCGGAAAGATCTTAACACCACATAAGGCACCAAGAAGCTCTTCTCAACTATTATTACAGCTCTTGAAAAAAGAAAGGAGGAGATATGGAGAGAGAGCGAGGAAGGGAAACAAGTTAGTCGGTAAATGCAATGGAACCTGGTTACAATTAGTGGGCGATTTCCAAAAAGGTCAATGAATTCAGATAATATCCTTAGAGGGAGGAAATTTAATACCCTTTTTTGCTGAAATAATTAATTGTAATATTAGGCTCACTCATGGGGGCTCTTTCTTGAGTGATTAAGCAAGCACATATCTCTAAAAGAGTCCTCAGCCCTCATGGGTGTTGTGCCTTTGAACCCAGGGTGTAGGATATATTTATATAAAATGCATGAGTCTAAAATAATATACATAAATGAGATCTTACCTCCATCAGAGAGATGCTACAATTATTCAGATGAATTTATTTTGCTTCATTAACTCTCTTCATCTTCATCTGGACAAACTTATAGTTCTTTTATTCAGTTTTCCCTATCACAATGATTTGGTTTCTTATCAATATGCTAGCTTTGTTTCAAATACTTTTATATTACTTTTATATTATACTTTGTTATTATAATATAATAACTTTCATCAGGGGCGTCACACACCTATGTTTTTTTTAGGGGGCACCATAATGTTTAGTAACATTTTGGAATGAATTACATGTGACATGCGGACAAAAATGTATATCTATCATGGACATGAATCTTGATTGTTCCCATGAATTAGGAATTTATTCCTTCATTTATTAATTCATTCCTTCATTTTAGTTAAATCATGGCCAGGTCTTCGCATTAATTCCCCCAACCACCTGTATGCAAAAAATCCACCTCTTAAGTGATCTATTTTTGCTTAAAACGGTGAAATTGACAACTGTGAAAGAACTATATATATAAGTAAAACTCCATTTGGCTAGAAAATATGTCTTTCATTAAGAAAGATAAAATAATTAAGATGATAATAATAATTTTATTAAAAATATGATCAAATTTATTATTATTAGGGGCCAAGCACCTAAGGTGTTTAGGCACCTCTTGTATCTGTTAGTTTTCTTCTTCTTCTTCTTCTAATTCTTCTTATTATTATTAAATAAATTAGGTGCTACATAATACAGTACAATTATTAACAGATCATAATTTAGAAAGGAACAAATTAGTCAATTGTTTTATAGTATGTTATGCATTTTTATATATCTTCCCTACAGACCCCCAGGAGTACTTTTGTTATTGGTTCTGTGTGAATACTTAAATTCTAGCATTCAGTTGTTAAAGTTTCAAACTCATCACCCATTTCATAATCTAACTTAATATTCTAGACTGTTCTAACCTATGCATTTAGTCCTGTCTGGCACATTCAAAAAATTCAGATACAGCAAAACATCTCCTTGATGTTGCTTTCATGTTTCCATCCCCCCAACCTACAAACCCCCCATTACTTTCCCCTCTGTTTTCAGGAGTCTGTGTTATCCCAGGTCCCCTTTTCTGTCAATTGCTTTGCCCCGGGGAGAGCTGCACAAAGACCTGCAACATGACAGCTTCCTTAACCTGCTGCCAACAGTCCCCAATCAATCCCTCATAATGCGTCATGTCCAGCAGGAAAATAACCTCGCTCATTCCCGCTCAGACTGGCAAACACATCAGTCACTCCCTACCCACTGATATGTCAATCAACCGGTCTCTTTTGAAATGCTGCTGGGCTTTTTTACTGCTCTACACCTTTACAAAGTATCATTGTTCGGTTCAAATTCTGTTGGCATCTCATCATGGCTCTTTTTGAGAGCTTGATCTCTCTGTTGGTTGTCAGGTGGGATTTTATTTGTGCTGGGTACAAATAGATTATGAAGGCTATAGAGACATGCCCACCTTTATCATTTAAAGGCCTTGGATGGATCTCAGGTAGCTTATTTATCGGAAACGTTCCCGGATCCAAGGGCTGGAACCGGAAACCATATTTTGTTGGGCGAAGGATGTTTCTATGACATCGCATACAGTGATTTTTCTAAAGCATCCTCTCGCCAAGTTCAGGGGTTAATGTTTCGGTCTCATAAACTGCTCTCCTTTTAATGAGCATTTGGTGAAAACAGTTGGGAATGTGCTCTTAAATTGGTTGCCTTTCCTTCTCCTCCTCGCTCATCCTCTCCTCCCTTTTCCAAATCTGACACATCCGGTTTCTTCCACCGGTACTGATCAAAGTCATATTAAAACAATGCTCGTTTCACACAGGGGGGGTGGGGGCAATGCGGGTGCCTCCAGCTTTGGTTCCTGAATTAATTTCCAGATGAAAATGTTGGTTTAGCGCAATCAAGTGATGTTATAAACATCCCTCTATACCTCAGGCATTGTGCTACCATTCTCTGACCTTGCTAAACATTCAGGTGCAATTAATTATTTCAGCGAGATCTAGCAACTACTTCAAACTGATTAGCCTCCCTGGGGGGGTTGGACATTATTGTAAAAACACTTTCTCATCATGAATTTTAATCATCCCAAAATGTATCGATTAATTATTAATTAAGTAACTTTAAGTGATGCCAGGTGGGTATAATTTCAAAAAGAACTGGAAAAATCCTTTTGGGGGTGAAGACTTTAAAGTACTGGCGCTGTGAATTTATGAACCAAGTGTTGGCAGTTTGGGTTCTTTCATGTTCAAAAACATTTTTTCCTCCCTAAAGTGGGTCTTTGGTCTTGTTTGGACAGAAGAGACTAACTATAGATATATTTTTTTGGCTTGTTTGCACAGAGCGCTAGTTCTTCACTTTTAGATACATTTAAAATTGAGTGCACTGAGATACATGTAAAATTGAGTGCATTCGCTTTAAATGACAGAGTTGTACTATTTAACTGGTACCACTGAGAGCCAATATGTGAATATGGGAACTTGTCTGAAACTAATCTTGTCTGAAATGATTACTTACATTAACCCCAACCCCCCCATAAAATAAAATTAAATACACGTTATAGCAGCTTTTGCCCCCAATTAGTTGAAGGTGTTCTTAAAATCTACATTTTAACTGTTGAAGATTACATTTAAAAATAGTCCTCCGTCCTTTTTTAAAAGCAGTGAGCCATGTCTATCTAGTTTTTTTTTTCAGTTCATATTTTAAAATAAACCTATTTTTCTAGTCATTTTTAATTTATTCATATATATATGATCACTACTGTTAAAAAGTCGGTAGGATTTTTAAAAATTATTTTTTTAAAGAAGTATTTTATACTCATCAAGGCTGCAGTTATTTGATAAAAGCAGTGAAAATGTGAAATGTTATTACAATTTAAAATAACTGTTTTCGGTTTAGTATATTTTGAAATGTAATTTATTCATGGGGAAAACGCATCTTGAATTTTTACAATAAGCAATTCTATGCCATTTCTATATAAAAACCTGTCCGACTGTTGTGACCTCTAAAACGTTTTTGATTTTCTTTTACTCAGTGAAAACGTCAAATGACAAGTTATTGAAATTTCCCTAATTGCATTGTAAATAATAAATAAATAATACGCCCAGGTAAGGCGAGGTAGTTGTACTTCAAAAATCCCCCTAGTTCTGTTCAAATAGATGTATATTAACCTATGCTGCAGGTGAAAACACAGCAAATTACAAATTACCTGCCTGATTATGGCTGACCCCAAATATCCTACAGGCATGAATATTCATTACGAAATATATCCCAGTCTCAAAAAATTATTAATTTCTTCCTTCTCTATCTCTTCTCTTGTCAATGCTGATTTTGGTGCTGAAGAAACATTTCTTCATATTAACAATGTTGAATGCAGTTGTGCAAATAAACATATTTGTGGAAACTATGATACGTTTTCCCCAGGATTCTTAGATAAATAGAAAGTCCAATAGAATATAATTTATTTGAAATATGTTGTAACATTATGCTGGTAATGTCTTTACTGTCACTTTTGATCAATTTAATGTGTCCTTGCTAAATACAAGTATTAATTTCTATAAAAAACCCAAACTTTAGATAGATAGATAGATAGATAGATAGATGATAGATAGATAGATGATAGATAGATTTGAATACAGAATAAATACAAATCCTATTATCCTGCAACATTGCGTTAGAATACCTTTATATATATATATATATATATATATATATATATATATATATGTGTGTGTGTATATATACATATATAATTTGCGAAATATATCCCAGTCTCAAAAAATTATTAATTTCTTCCTTCTCTATCTCCTCGTCTCTTTTCTCATCTGGGTGGACTGTGAATAAGAATGATTAATGAAATTCTCACACATACAAATTCATCATTCTCAGGGAGCCGGAATGGTAATAAGGATCCAATTAAAGACACAGTAGGAAAAGAGCAGTGGGGGCTTTAGATTCACACTGCACTCCGACTGCAGCGGGGGCAAGTCAGATAAAGAAGCAGAATCACTTAGTTTGGCACAATAAGTCTGTTGAAATGCGTTTTTATGAAACGCAACTATTTATGTTTTGAGTCTTTAAAAAGAAAAATGGGAGATAACATTACATTAGTCAGTTCTTTTTTTACAAGTCCACAGCTGTGTTATGAGCATATGACACCTTCGACCTCCTCCGCTCTGCACCTTTGCCACCCACTCTGTTGTGTTTACCGAGGCCTAAATCATGTTTTCGGTTGCTCTACACCCCTGCCTGTCTGCACACCGCTTAATTTCATGTTCGGTTGGATTCTAAGATGGCTCATCCGCCAGCCAAATATTTGTTGTGAGTCGGCGAGGTAATCTGTGGCTGAGTACATACACTTATCTTTGAAGCCGCCACCGGAAAGGAAGGACACTGGAGTCATGGAGGGCAGGAGGTTGTGTGCATGCTGAACACGGTGATAACAGCATTTGGGTAAATCCTCTGCACTGCCAATACTGCTTCAACCATAAGGCATTAGGGCTGAATTCACTCTTTGAGACCACTTTAAAATGAACCTCAGCATTTGCAATGGGATGCTGGTACAGTGGTGCTGTGGTAGACCATACAGCTTATATAAACAGCTTTCTTCTTTTCCAGCTTAGCAGAAACAGGATATTAGGAATTTTATGCATTGTGTTAATGATGCTCATGATAATCATTTTTATATCACTATACTTAAATTGAATATGTGAATGAACAGAGTAAAAAAAAGGATGTTGAATGAGACAAATCAACATTTGTTCTGTTGCGTGCCTTTTTCTGCCACATACAATAACTTTGCCTGTGCTAATTAACAATTAGCAAAGACTCAGTGGCTAATTGTGTTATTCCTCGTAATTAAGAGGCTAATTACTAGAATGTCAATTTAAATTTAATTACTAAGTGCTTTGGTAATTCCCAGTGAGCATAAGTTACCATTTTCCGACGCTTCTCCCTGTCTGTTCTTTTGACGGGTTTTCCATACCTCGTTCCCTTTGGATAAAAAAGGAGAGAGAGAGGAAATATGTAAATAAAAATAAATGAGAGAGGTGTTTGAGCTTCCCAGATCTGTTATCAAGACTGCAAAGCTTAATGATTAATGAACGTCTTTACCTCTGGGCCTCCAATTAGAGAACTTTTTTTTGTGCTAAAAAAAGAGGGGAGAGCCACTAGCATTTTGTCATCTGTTGGAGAAGATTAATCTGTGACATTTAGTTTCCTCTAATACTGCAAACATCCTGTGTAATTCTATGCATGTATGTGTGTGAAACCTGTACTGCCAATCTCTCCAATTGACCACTAATGGGTGCTATTGGCTTAAACATGGTCCAGTCCACGTGAAATGGGTAAATTGGCAACAGCCTACAATTCCTCTAGCTCTCCTGTTCCTTCTGCATAACGGCTTTGATTTTCATCCTAACTGTCTGACTCCCTCAAACCGCTGCCAAAATACAATAGGACAGGGTATAATATATATAATTACACCCACTTACATTAGCCATTATGCCAGTGAAGCATTCCTTGGAAAATGACACATGACCTGTCAAGACTTCATTCACGCCATTAATAAGCATCATTAGTGTCTAGTTTGAATACCTCTCTTGCACATTGCAGTCATTTCAACATGTCATATATTTTAATTTGAGGCCAAAAATAGCTGTGTGGATATTATGCACTCTCACTGCTAGTCTTTGTGATCTCTAATGGCCAGGAAGTTCAGAGTCTGACCTTGGATTTGCTTTCATTGGAATTAAAAATTCTTGGCCCTCAAGAACTGTCCGCTGAAAATGTGCCAGCGTGTCCTTGTTGTTGTTTATGCGTTCACTCGAACCGATCAAAAATGATTTGCATCAAACCATTAACTCACTTTTGAGGAATGCCTGTGGGAATTGATACAGTTAGATTGAAGAGAAAAATAAGATTTCATAAATCCTCCCTTGAGCTGGATCTCAATTCTGGTTCTTTCTCTCTCTCTGAATCTCTCCATCCAGCGTCCCTGTCCCCCAGAAGTGGCTTCGCTGTCCCTGATGACGAACTGATGAAAGGAAACATCTCCATGTTGCTGGAGCGCAACTGAACCTCCCACAGGTACTGCTGAAAAATAAAGACAATAACTCATCCTTTGATCTGAGTAAGTCATTAACTTCTCTTCGCCTTGTTTACCGCCGTTGACAAAAGCAGCTTAAGGGGCTAATTAATTGTAAAAGTGCCGCACAATGGTTAATTAGCCGCCGTCTGTTGTCAGTGATGTACCTTGGCGGACTTTTGTCGAGGCCTCTCCATCGTCTTCCTTCCCGCGCTCCTCCCCCGGTACATGCTGTGGTGAGGGGTGCCATTTTTCTTTTGGGGGCACGAGTGAGGCTGTCTGACATTTTAGCTGCTAAGCCCATAGGAGGTCACCATCAGAGAATCCTCAAGGTCCCCTTTAAAGAACACTGATGTGTTCTTTACAAGCAGGGCATCTGAGGTTCAGGGATAAATGGATTCACGTATGCAGTAATTGACTGGCAGTAACCGGGTTAGAAGAGCAAATGATAAGTGCCATATAAATGTATAGCACAATCAGCCGTGTCCCCACGCTTTGTTCAGATTGGAGTGATAATGAAATGAGAGATAGAAATGATGCTGTTGTGCACTTTGTTTAAAATCCAGACTGTTGTCGTGGCGTTCCAAGAGTGCATTTTCAGTATATATATACATAGTGTATACATAGTTTAATTTCAAAATGATTAAAATATTAAATATCTAATTAAAATTTAAAAGTATATTTCAAAATAATATATATATATATATATATATATATATTACATTACATAAAAATATTACAAATTGAAATTAAGATTGCAATTATTTTATTATAATTTTAATAATAAAATTACAATGTAACTTACAAATATTTGACAAATTGGTGAATATTTGAAAATTATGTTAATTGCTTTGCAGTGTAAGTATCAATGTATGTAAATACATGAATATGCATGATATTATAAATCAGAATTCAGTTTTACACTGTGTAGCAGGTGGTCCTTGCGTCATCAGTCTGGACCTTGGCCTGCAAAAGGTTGAAGACCCCTGTTTTAACCTTTATTTTGTCTTAGAAAAGCAAAAGTACCTACGTGTGATTGATTTTTGCAGCTAGCTTAAAAAAAAAACTAAACTAAAATGCATAAATCGGTATTCCAATTCTGCTGCTGTAATTCTTTTATGTCATCATTTCCTTCTGAAGTCAGGCACAGAGAGGCAGGTACCCATAAGCAGGATAACAAAGAGAAAGGTTGGTGCTTACAAAGTGCATTCTGCTAGCCTCCTTCAACTCTGAATGAGGACCAATTAAGGTATAATGAGACTTATCACATGCCCTTGTCCTGCCCTACAGCACATATTACTGTTTACCGCCCACTGTGGAGATCTCATATCTTTCATGAACCCCCACTAAAGTGCTTTTGTTTGTAGAGGAGCCATCTATAAACAGACATTAGTATGTGTATTTACTAGGTGTACTTAATGAAAGGTGTGTGTGTGTGTGTGCGCATGTTTTTCCTTTTTTTTGTTTTTAAGTTTCTTAACTTGTACATACAAAATTGAAAACTAGATTTCTTAAAAAAAATGGAAGTCAGTATTGAAACTGTCAGTGAATCAGTCCATTAGACTAGAAGCTTTAACTTGAGAACCTCAAATATGCCTCTTCCTCCTAATTAGAAGGAAATAATAAAATATCGTCTCCAAGACAAACACCTCATGACCTTTCAAAGCCACCCTAGAGAAGTGTATTTTCCTCTGCTTTTGAGGGTGGTTGAGACCACAATGAAAGTACACTCATCCTTCTTCTGCTTCTGCAGTCTTGCATACCATTTATTTAACAAAAAATAATAATAATAGATAATGTGTATTCAGTTTGATGTGAATTCTGTTTGTTAGTTAAAGGTTGCAGAAGGTCACAACAGTTTTAAATATCGCCCAGAGAGTTGCTCGGTTTATCCAGCTGCCATTTTGATGAGAGTTTTAGTGTTTTTCACAGGCATATCTTGAATGAGACCGGACAAAGTAGGTTTTTATGAGTCATCTTTTATGGTTGAGTTGTTTGAAAGGCAACATTTATATTACAGCTACTTGGTATGTAATTTAAAAAAAAAATAATTCAGAGCAAACAACAGAAAACTTGGCTTAGGACAGCAGATAATTAATGGTATGCTTTGCTGTTACTCAATAGCTCCAATCTTTTGTTGAAATAAATATATTTATTGTTAAGCCCTTTGCCTTAACTGTCACGTTTACAATGGAAAAAGCATGTGTATTTACATTTATATTCAAACTTTCTTACAGGGCTTGTCATTTTTTATTGTTTATTTGTCATTATTGTTTATACAGTCGTCGTCAGAATTATTGGCACCCTTGGTAAATATGATCAAAGAAGGCTGTGAAAATAAATCTGCATTGTTAAGCATTTTGATCTTTTATTAAAAAAATTCACATAAATGTAACCTTTCATTGAACTAAAACAATTGAAAATGAGGGAAAATCTCATTATGAAATAAATGTTTTTCTCAAATATACGTTGGACACAATTATTGGCACCCCTAGAAATTCGTATGAGTAAAATATCTGTGAAGTATATTCCCATTCATATTTACAATTTTGAGCATACCAGGGTGATTATGAACATGAAATTATCCAGCCATGGCTTCCTGTTTCACAGGAATATAAATAGGAGGGAAAACAAAGGCCAAATTCCCTTAATCATCCATCACAATGAGAAAAACCAAAGAATATATTTCTGATGTGCAGCAAAAGTTAATCGAGCTTCACAAATCAGTGAAGTGGCTTTAAGAAAAGAGCTAGAGCAGTGAAAATTCCCATTTCCACCATCAGGGCAATAATTAAGAATTTCCAATCAACAGAAAATGTTACAAATCTGCCTGGAAGAGGACGTGTGTCTATATCGTCCTAATGCATGGTGAGGAGGAGAGTTTGAGTGGCTAAAGACTCTCCAAGGACCACAGCTGGAGAATTGCAGAAAATAGTTGAGTGTAAGGGTCAGAAAACCGTAAAAAAAATAAAATAAAATCAAACAGCACCTACATCACCACATGTTGTTTGGGAGGGTTTCAAGAAAACCACACACCATGTCTTTTGATTCAACACATATATGACCATTCAGACTGTGTGTATGTGTGTGTGTGTGTGTGCAGGGTTGCAGGAGTTAAACTGAGTGAATAAGAGGGGTCCTCCACGTCATATCCACACTGGGGGGCCTGACGCACCCACCACACGCTTCCCATCTCCTTCAGCTCTCCTCTAGTGCTGCCGTGATTGGCAGAGATGTTAAGTGCCATTTGACACCTGAGAGGGTGAAAATTTGTGCGAGTGGGCAGTAATGAATTGGAGACATCTACGCAATTAAAATCACTGTTAATTTCTCCAGGGAGATGGAGGCCCCCTCTGAGCCCATGAATCAGAGGACAGGAGGAGGGATGGAAAGAGTGAAGGATGAGTCACTGGCTTTCCTGAAAGGAGAGGAACGAAGGCTCCCACTGCACCTCTCCCATCATCGGCCGTTAAGCATATTTGATTAAGAACTCGCTTGATTTTTGTTCTGCTTCTCATTTGGTGGAAATTACTGTACTTTGGTTATCATCCGCATTCGGATATGATTGTAGCACTTGTGATGTTCTAATCAGCATTCACTGACACTGATTGAGATATGCATTGTTTCAGAGGGAAGGAAGGAACCCCGTTCGGTCTCATGCCAGAAACTTCACTTGGTTTCTTTCCTCACAAAAGTTGCAGGAAGATCCTGTCACTCTGGTTTCCTGGCAGATGATCCGAGAAGTGTCAAACGGAGTAACATTATAAACTGGGAAAGCATTCAGTTCTCTTTCAGTCGGTCACTCTCGACGTCACGTCGGATGACCGACGAAATTGGGATCTCGCTTAGAGAGACCAATCTACTTCGAGTGTAAACTAAACGAGCCAATGCACATTGGCATGCGATTATTGCATCCAGCTGCCGCTGATCACAGCGTGAGTATAAGTAGGCAGCAGATGCAGCGCATATTCAGCTTTTCGCTTCGGAGCCGAGCGATCACATCGTTCTGCTCCTGACTACTCTACTGACAGAAGAAGACTGAACGAGGTTGGTCACAACCCGGAAGTTCGCAGAGAACTCCGCACCGCGGCGGACCTCGCGCTACGAGCGACGAAGGTTACGGCGTGGTCTCTGGGTCGTGCGATGTCCACTATGGTGGTCCAGGAGCGCCATTTCTGGCTGTGACTGGCTGACATGCGCGAGACGGACAAGACACGATTCTTGAACGCCCCCGTGTCCCAGGCCGGCCTTTTCGGCGACACGGTGGAGAACTTGCCCAGCAGTTCTCCGCTGACCAAAGCAGACTGAGGCCATCAGGTACATCCTGCCCCGGCGTGCAGCTGCTGCCGACGCCGAGGGCGGCCCCCCTGCCACCACCCCGCTCCTGCAGCCTCCAGCAAAGCTGCGCCATGGAGCCGGTCGCAGGGCAGCTGCCCCGCCCGTCCAGGCCCCCGCCAAACCTGGTGGCAAGCGAAAGAGCAGCAGCCAGACGTGGCGGAGCGTCCGGCGCCAGGCCTTCACTCGTTGAATCCTCGAGAACCGGTAGAAGGCTGGGTTCCATATGTAAGACCTAAGTGGATCCCATATGTGTAAAGTCCATGGTATAGCCTCGAGCCCGTGTTTCCCATGGCAGACTTCTGCCATTCCAAGAGGGTTACAATCACCTCCATTATTCCATATGCACCTAAGGAATGTTCATATGTGTATTGCTTCCGAAACCTCCTTCGGGAAGGTTGGAGCTTCCGTAACGTCCCTGTTCCAAGTAGAACGGGTACGTTTTCCCAGTGTTATCCAGTCTTACTCAGTGGGTAGTGCCATAGCAGCAGTAGCTAGTCCTCTTGTGCAAGCCCTGGCCTACTCCAAAAAGCAGGGGCGCAGGTGGCTTCCACGGGACACTGGAAGGGGCAGTAGCTGTGGCCTTTTGGTAGGATCCCTTTGATCCCAATTGATCAAAAAAAATAAAAAATTGATCCCAATTTCGTCGGTCATCTGACGTGACGTCTCCGTTCCCTCCTTCAGGGAACGAGGGTTACCATACGTAACCGAGACGTTCACACAGCAGACTGGTGTTTTCGTTTGCATGCAACATTTTCCACATTTTCTTCAGTTTGTTCTGCTTGATTCGTTCGCGATGACACAACGAACTCGTTTTATGACACATTTGGTATTCTTTCAACCTCAATAATGTCACCCAACTGCTGAAATAATTTATGAGGAAATGTAGAAGTGTAATTTCTGTCAGAGTTCAAGCCAATTAATAAAGCCTGTCAAAGTCTTTCCTTTGACCAACAAAGTGTTCTCTGAGGAGTGAGGAGGCCCAAACAGCCTCTCACTGACCTTGGCGAGCCCTGAACGGCCTTGCTGCTGATCAGAGTGTCACCAGACTCGGGCGTTCTCTGACTGCCATGTGTTTAAATTGCCTCACACTGGCATTCAAATTACAGCCCCTATCTCATCTGCTGAGATCTGGCATTACAGCAAGTCCACCATCTCCCTTCACACACACACACACCATCCAAGCACATAATGAGGCAAAGTCATCTCCTTCTGAATCCCCACTGGGTGTACCTGTGAAGTGTAAGGCCCAGATGCGCTATTTTCGGATCTTGCTCTTTTAATTTATTTCCATGATTTGGTGATAATAATAATAATTGTGCTGTAGGTGCTGCATTGAACTTAGCTGACACTTCCTCAGGTGTTATCGCTCAGCCATCGCATCCAAAAGTGCCTCTTCCTCTGCTCGCGTGCCTTCACTTCTTCATCTCTCACCGTGCGTTGACACAAAGGCTGTCGAAGCAGTTCTTCCTTCATTTTCCTTTCCCCTTTTTCAGCTTATTCAAATCAGCTGTTTGAAAACTAACCTTGTTTGAATTGTAATGCCGCAACGGAGGGTTTACAATTTACTGATACAGCGGCATAATAGGAAGTGGAGCGGGTCTGAATTTGAAATAAATTAAATTTCTGCTTGTATGTATTATAATCACAATGTTACATGATAGCTTACAAGAGTGTCTTTGAGACCGTTTCTAACTAAATAAATTTGATTTTGAAAGGGTGTTTTTGGCAGATTGGCTTCTGCATATTTTTACCGCCAGCCAGGTGCTGTCATGTAATAAAGTACCTAGTTTATTGCACATAATAGGATGCAAAGATTGCAAAATATACATGAATTCTATTTGACAGAGAGAAGCAATACCACAAAGACTCCCGCCCGCCCAGAGATGGCATTTACCCAGCATTCAGTTGGCCCACGACGCCCACACCTGGCAAAGATTAATCAGTATGCTAAAGAGGGAGCTAACATGTACATGTGATACATTTTTCCCTCGTTCTTTACTGAATAACTAAGTGAATTTTTAAAAAGAAAGCTAAAACGCCAAATACTTTTCTGAATAAGATCCCCCCCCCCCCCCAAAAAGTTTCCAAAATATGTTTTTCTTGCATTATTTAACCATTGTGTAGTGTTGTGCGCCATTTACACTCAGTTTATGTTCAATTTATTTTGTTAACTAGAAAAATGCTTTCAGAGATATCAAGAAACACAACTTTAACACAGATATTGTGAATTACTTTGATAATATTATGAATATTCATGTAATTTTCCCAACTTTAGCCTTAGCACAGTTGAGAATAAGATAATTTTTGTGTAATTGGAACTGCTAGAAATGTTCATGTTTGACATTTCATTCTAGAACTTCATTATTTTATTATTTTACTTTATTTATTCCTTTTTACATTATTTTATTTTTATTCATATTCCTACAGTTGCCATGTTAAGACTTCCATTCATTTTCCTCTAAGTGGTCCTTCTCCCCTTATACTATCTCTGGCTGAATCTTAATTGGTAACAGCAGAAACAAGTTAAGAGGCAAGAGTGACATGCGGTTAAACATACTTCCTGATGACCATCTCCGTTCAGGTCTCAAGTTTCCCTGTCTAGGGACAAAACTCAAGAGTTTGCAGGTTCACAATGAAACTTCCTCTGTGGCTGCCATGGACTGCCATATGTATCAGCTTGTTTTTCAGGCCAGCTGAGCTCGTAATTATCTGATGGAGCTCATTATGAGCTGTAATTGGAGGTGCCTGTATCCTCTAAGAGAGAAAGAGCAATAAAATAAGCAGAAAACTGTGCGATACTCCAAAGCCCCAGGCCCTTCTTTCTCGTACAGCAACCTTACGTCTTACATGAATATGGGCAAACAACCTCTTTGCAATGCAAATGATGTTCACATATATTATCTCGGGCACGCTGATCAATGACCAATTAATGACGTCTCACTCTGTTAATATGCATGTGACAGGTTCACTGATGCACACGAGGGGCTTTATTACCTTCACGTAACGTAGAATCATAGCAGGCTTATTTTATTATATATTACATTATTCATTTTAATTCATAATAATGATCAACGTATATGAGCTTGTTTATGTATTACTATAATTTTTTTTTACTTAATCCCCAAATGACATAAATATTTATAAGCCTTGATACTTTCTTTTGAAGTCCCAAGTGAACATTCGATACAAAGTCCCTATCAAACTGATCAAAGAAAGCACAAAGAGGGAAAAAACTGGCCTAGCTAGCATTGTTTTCCCCATCCCAGTGCACACGTTGAAAACATCAACCAAAAAAAAAAAAAAAGAGAGAGAGAGAGAGAGATACGTAAACCCTCAGGGCAGCTTTACTCAAAGAATTACATTCGATATCACAACCCAATCATTTCTTAAATAATTTTCCAAAAAACTGCTGACTGATTGAAAAACAATTTCTCAGATGCCTTACTTATTAACTAAAATAGCCTACCCCCATACGCTTTTCTAAAAAAAGGAACAAAAGCTGTCACTAGGGCAGTACACTTTCAAAAGTTACTAATATCTACTGTTTAGGTACTAATTTGTACACTTTAGGTACTAAAATGTACCTTTAATGTACTAATATGCACCCTTTAGGGATAATAAAAAAGGTACAAAGGTGTATGTTTTGTAAGGATGCCACTCAAGTAACAGTGTAAGAGTATACAGTGTTACACAAATGAGAATGTCCACATTCAAGCATTTCCATAAAATGAGCTTAAACTGCTCACTTTACAGTCAATTTAGTTCATGAACTACTCATAGTCATGTGTAACCTACATCTCTGACTCTAGATGGGCTGCTGTTAAATGAGTCCAATTTGTGAATGAATCAATTCAGTACAAGAAAAATCAGCTCAAAAGAATGATTTGCTAGTGAATTTGTGTCTCAGTTTCCTCTGTTTGAAGTAATGAGAAATTATATGATTTTCTAAAATGTATTGGCAAGAGGCATATGCCTTATAACAGGTCTCTATGGGGACTCGGAGTGGGCCGAAATACGCCAGCAGAGCTGTTTCTGACAGTAGGATGATCGTCTTTAATTTCATGTGCCTTTGCTTCTGTATAGACAACCTGCTAGTGAGCGGCCTTACTGCCTCCTGCCCTCGCTCCATCTCTCATCTGTCTTTCACGTCTGAGCATGAAGGGGAAGCCAGTCAGAAAAACATTTGCTCCGCTGCAAACGAGGGTCACGTCACAGAGGGGGGCAAAGTCCGAAGGTGTGAATGTCTGGGGAGGAAATCTGATATTTGCCTGCAGCCGTTCGTGTAGCCGTGTGAATATTCAAATGTACCTTGTTTGGATGAGTGTCATTCAGTGATGTGACTCTCCTTCATGTTGGTCTCTTCAGGGTGGAGGCAAAAATTCACACGCACAACAGTTTTACAGTGTCAGCGAATGCTGAATGAGCATGCTATATCAGGGGATTTAAAAGTTTTTGACTATAAAAACCATTTTATTCTATGTAATATAACAGAAACAACAATGTAAGTTAAAGTTAATAACTGTTTCCAAAATGTAATAATTGGATTTATATTTTTGTTGCAATAAATCAAATTGTTAATATATAATTTTTATATATTTTATAACATTTTATAATTTTATATTTTTAGGTACTTCATTTCACTAGTAATTTAAAATTTCTGTTTGTTACTTGTAGTATTTGGTGTTTTAAAGGGGTCATAGGATGCCCATTTTCCACAAGTTGTTATGATTCTTTAGGGTCGTAATGAAAAGTCTGTAACATAGTTTGGTTAAAATTTCTCAATGGTAGTGTAAAAAACACCTTTTTTACCCTGTAAAAAACAGCTCTTTTCAGAGCACGCAGATTTGTAGCATTTACCGTTAAATGTTAATGAGCTCTGCTGACCCCGCCCCTCTCTTCCGAGCCGCTCTCTGAGGGACTGTTTACTTTAGCCGCATTCATCGTGAAACTTGCTAATTAGCACATTATTAGGAAAGGCAATTTGGGGGCGCATTCCCTTCAAAAACAAACGTAATCCACTGCGTCTTCAGCGGCTCAGATGTCGGGAGTAAATGACATCTGCTATATTCATTATTACATCCAACAACAGAACACTTCAATTGCTTAGGAGTCATTCTTGTCTACATCTGCTCCAGCGTGAAACAATCAGCGTCACACAGACAGGCATCCGAGATCGGCTCGATTTGAGAAAGGGGGAAAGATTTTAGTAGATTAACAAAAAAACACTGGGTGGATTTTTATCATTATAGGGTGGTTGTGTACACACACTGCCAACACACATTTCATTCAAACAACTTGTAAAAGTGCATGTAGCATCCTATGACCCCTTTAAGCCCTGACCACGCTAAGGAAGAGTCAGCAAAGTTCCACACAAGAAAGTGTTGGGTTTGTGAAGAGTCCCGGCTGTGGAGGTTGGGGTTAGTGAAAAGCCGGAGGCGAGTTATGATCCTTTTCTGTTTGAAGGGTTGATTTCAATGTCAGATAATCATGCTGAACAAGTTAAGGTTAGAATGCTGCGTGATACGGGCACAAGCCAATCTTTCGTAGTTGTGGATGTACTGCCATTTTCAGAGCAGACTTATTCTGGCAGTAATGTCCTTGTGCAAGGAATTGAGATGGGTCTTCATACCCCTTCATTTTTTTCACATTTTGTTATGTTGCTGCCTTATGTTAAAATGCTTTAAATTACTTTTTCCCCCCACATAAATCTATACTCCATACATCATAATAGCAAAGCAAAAAAATGGTTTTTATCATTTTTGCAAATTTATAATAAAACTAAAAACTTAAATGATTCCATTGCATAAGTATTCATACCCTTATCTGGGACAGTTGAAATTTAGCTCAGGAGCATT
>NW_015555883.1:527198-538071 GCF_001515605.1 Sinocyclocheilus anshuiensis
GGCATCCGAGATCTGCTCGATTTGAGAAAGGGGTAAAGATTTTAGTAGATTAACATAAAAAAACACTGGTTGGATTTTTTATCATTTTAGGGTGGTTGTGTACACATACTGCCAACACACATTTCAGTTCAAACAACTTGTAAAAGTGCATGTAGCATTATATGACCCCTTTAAGAACAGCTAAAAAGCAAATAAATATATAAATTATTAATGAACAAGGTGGCTTTTTGCAGACCCCTGTTTGAAATCCCCTGTGCCACAGAGGACCCCCAGCCCACCCCACCCCCAGTCGACGGTAGTGGTCTCTTGTCTGTCTGAGAAATAACCATGGACAGAGGACAAATCCCTGTTTGGAATTATGAGTTAATTGTCAAATAGAAGAGTCCCGCAACGTCCTAAGACTGAATTGTACTGCTGCATACATTCACAGAAATTATTTAAATGATTACCACCACAAATTACACATTACCTCTTTCAGATATTAATGAGATGCGCTGGAATATCTCTAACAGCTTAATCTGTGAAATTTAAGCCATGAAATGAAATCTGACACCCATGGATTCATAATAAAATAATGTCTTTTTATCCCAGGCGATGGCCGAGCTTGCGGCTTTGGGTGAGATCTGAGACAGTCTGGAGGAAGTATAGAAAAAGTGCTGGTGTTGACAAGTCGCCACTTCGGTGAGTAGAACGTGACAGCTGAAGAGGATAACTCTCACCATCCTTCACTCAGCCTTGATCAGAATGAGAATGACGATGAGATTTAAATGTGGTCCAACACTGGCATCCTATCAAATGGATCGGTGGACTTGAGACTCAGATGTTAATTGAATCTATTGCTCAGTTAAATTATTTCACTACTGTGTTTTAAATAGGTAGCCTCCAGCTTTGGTAATGTTCTGCTCCACAGCGTGTTGGTAAAAGAGCGTTCATTTAAATCTAGATTGATTTGCATAATGATAATTTTGCATTCTTGCATAATGAAACCCTTTTCCTCGAATTACTCGACGCAACATCTACAGCATTAAATGATCTGCTTTTATCTAAATTTCACTCATAATGATTCATTTAAAATCAAATAGCATTATTCATGGGAATTTGAATCATTAAAGCAATAAAAAAGAAAATAATAATAATAATAAAGCACTTCATTCAGCTATCTAGTAAAGCTCTGGATCTAAAGCGTTACTGACAGAATTTGCTTTTCTTTTTCTTTAAAATCATGGCTGTCAAGCCCTAAAAGGACAAAAAAGTTAATCAAATAATAAGAGAATAAATAAATGTAACTAAATTGAATGAACTATCCCTTTAATTGTGTATGCTAATTGTGTGTGGGAAGGCGGCGAGGGCGGATGTTGTGTTCATTCTGGAGCATGTGTGGGGCAGGTTGGTCGTGTCCTGATATGCTTAACAGCCAATTTACAAAGGTCAGGTCCTATGGATCAAACCGTTCAGTAAATTGCACCTTCAAACTCGTAAATGAGAAACAATCATCTTGCTAAAGGTCACAGCGCTAGCACTGTGGATTACAATAATAAAGTATAAGCCGCCCTGCTCTTCCACTAATTTACTCTCAAGGAACTCAGGAACATTGGCTAAAGAACATCTCTTTTCTTTCGTTTCTCCCTCTCTGTCTTTCTCTCGCTCTGCTTCTTTTCTGTTTCTGCAATTCAAATCACAGATGAAAATTCTACCTTAAGAATGTTCATTATTTTTCACAACCATAAATATTGATTATTTTAACTGTTACATTGTAGATAATTTTACATTCCAAAAGTCTAAAACCACATCCTGGGAAGTCCATGGGAATTTTTTACATTTATTTTAATTTAAACCTGAAAAAAAGTTTTATTATTATAAAAGGTTTTAGGATTTTGAAAGATGCAAAACAAAGAAATGTTATGACAAAATTGAAGAAATAACTATTTTAGCTGTTTATATTCAGGTTTAAAGTTAAGATTGTGAAATATGCAAAGCAGAAAAGTTATGACAAAATTAAGTAACATTTACAGTATTTTATCATTTTTATCATGTTTAAAATATCGTTTTAGGATTAAGAAAGATCCAAAGTTATGACAAATATTTATTTTATTTAAAGTTTAGACATAAAATGCTAAATATGTAAGATTTGATTTATTCTGTTCTATTTAAGATTTGATGAACTGTACACTTACACCAAAACTAACTAGACAAACTTACTTTGTAAAAAAAAAAAAAAAAAAAAAAGGTTAATTAATTTCAAGGAATGATAATAGTAAAAAGTTTGAATCCTTTAATGTGAGTTTTAATGAATCATTCAGTTTGTTCATTTCAGGTAGATTGCAGTAAGTTCATGAGAGCGCACATTTACCGCTGGACTGTGCCAAGTGTCAGATTACTTTTGACACCTCATTAGCAAGTACCCATAAAGACTGGCCATGACATCACCTCATCACCGCACCTGATCAAACTGCCACTCAACTACCAGAACCTTCATTCACACTGGTTGTGAGTTTAAGTGTTAAACTAGATGAACTTACTCTTGCTCTGTTTAATAATAGTACATGTCGTCATGCGCTTAAGCTGCAAAAGAGATCTTAAAACATTAAAAATTATTCTGAATGTGTCCTCATGGGCCCCAAATCCCACACATCCCTGCTTCTCTTTTCCGAGATCTGAAACTGGGGACGGGTGAGAATAGGGACAATCTGGGGACAGACTGGCAGCCTAATTAAGCCTGTGGAAAGATGCCCGGGGTCAGCCAATTACAGCCTCATCTATATGCGTCTGTTAGCAAGGGTTCTCCAGGGAGACAGGAGGATGATAAGACTGAACTGACACCGAATCCATGGCCCATAAACACAGGGTGTCCATTAGATGCACACATTTTAAAAACTGATGTGAGGTCAGTTTTTTTAAATGTCATTTTTGTTTATTTTTTTCCACTTTTTGATTTTTATTTATCTCACTTTTGGTGTCATTTTCTAAACTGATGTGGGGCAGTTTTTAAAATTGTGTGTATTTTCCCCCTTTTTTTATTTTCACTATGTTGGTGTACTTTTTTGGTATGAGGGTGACTGATATGAGGGTGTTTTTTTAGACTGATGTTAGGCCTTTTTTCATTTTTGTTCATTTTGTTTCTTTTTCTTTTATTTTGACTTACAATGAGGCCTTTATTTCTCTTTTTTAAAACTGCTTAAAAGGTTTAGTTCACCCCAAAATAAAACTGTCATCGTTTACTCATTTCAAGTAATTCCAAATCTAAGGCCTAAAAACATGGGAATGTTTTTTTTTTTTTCTGGTTCAGCAAAGCAGTTTGAATCATTTGTTCACAAATTGGTGAAAAACTTGACTGGAATCTGTGCATAAGGACGTTTTTATTTATCATACACAGTATATGGCTTCAGAAGTATTTTGGGCCATATTTATGATGCTTTTGTGTCCTTCTTGAAACTTATAAGCCTCAGTCATTGTAATTGCACTGAAAAGAGCGACCAGCACATTCTTCGAAATATCTCCTTTTTTTTTGTTCCACAGAAGAAAGCAAGTAGCAGAACAACATGAGAGTGAGTAAATGATGAAATTTAAATTTTTAGGACTTTCCTTAATGCATTGCTCTGGAGCTAGTCCTGAATCAGTGATGAAGGGTGATGTATTTGACGTAGCGTTTTACTCCTCTGTCAAGGCTAATGGCTCCGTCAGTGAGACACTAATGAAAGATTGGACTAATCACAGCTTCCTTCCATGTGACTGAAGTCTTCTGAACCGCTGTTTTAGCAACACTAATTTCTCCGCCGATACTTCTTTCACTCTCTCTTTTTCCCGTTGTCCTTTTAAACGGACGCAAAATGATTCTGTTAGTGTATCCGCCAGCATTCTCTATTCACCTGTCAAATGACAGAAAATACCAAATTGCTCTGTCTTTCAGTGCCTCTGGAAGCTATTTGTACAAATGCTGCGAAAGAAAAGAGACGATTGCTTACAGTGTGCGCTCTTCAGGGGGTGACACGCAGACAATAGGTTTTGCTGTGGGGTAATTGCAGCCCGTTGGGGTGTCAGTCTGCCCAACAGAGGCCTGCTTGAGCGCCACAGGCATCTCACGCTGCCATCGATGAACCAATGAACCTCCTCTCCCTGGTGGATGGAGTGCCTTATGGACAACAGGTGGCAGTATTGAGTCACAGTAGTTTCTTCTGTTTGTGTGGCTGTCCCCTTTTTTGCGTTCAGTCCTACACAGACTATGTTGTTGGCAGGGGTCCAGGAGCTGGACCGAGGCAGATTAATTACACTTTTTCAATTAATGTTCTAATGACGAGCTGTTGTGTATTCTGCCGATAAGCATGTATAATCTATGTGTCGAGGGAGCTGATAGGGGAGATAATAGCACGAGAAGAAATAACATAATAATATTTCACACTTGACCAAGGTAAATAGAGCCAGATGGACGAGTCGTGTCTGCCTTGACCACTGACCACATGCATCTGTATGTAGCAAACAGCACAGAAATGTCCTTCAGTCCTTAGATGCTGAATAATAACTCTGATGAATGTGATTGAAGCTCTGGTCACATTTATGATGGTGCAGAAAAATGTATTTCTCATCTTTCATTTGACAGGAGATACCATACTAAGAGATTGTATTAATATTTATTTTTAATAATTAATGATATACGTACAATACCATTCAAAAGTATGGGGTTGGCAATATATTTGAATGTTTTAGGAAGAATTTTCTTATGCTCCAAAAGGCTGTATTTATTTGATTGAAAATACAGAAAAAGCAGTAATATTGTGAAATATTATTACAATTTAAAACAACTGATTTCTATTTTAATATACTTTAAAATGCAATTTATTCCTGTGAAGGCAAAGCTGAATTTTCAGCAGCCGTTACTTCAGTCTTCAGCATTACATGATCCTTCAGATATCATTCTAATATGCTGATTTGGTGCTCAAGAAACATTATTTATTATTATCAATATTGAAAACAGTTGTGCTGCTTAATATTTTTAAGCAAACATGATATTTTTTGGATTCTAAATAAAAGAATAAAATATATATTTTTTTCATAACAATGTAATAGTATTTACTATTAATTTAGTCACATTTAATGTATCTTTAAAAAAAATCCTCAAACATTTGAACATTGGTGTGTATTTATACACTAAAGCTATGTAACAGACTTTGATGGACTGTTCATCGCTTCTTACATCAATTAAGAGTATTAAAGGTCTAAAAAAAAAAGTAATTTTAAATTCTGGTCACATAATTATAGCAATATCACACCAACAGAAATGTTCATTTTAAAACAGTAGCAGTAATAGTACCTCAGATTCTGGAAATTGCTTTTAAAACATTGTAGCTGTTGAGCTCGGTCTGTCCTCAGACACTAAGGGAAGAAAAAATCAGTTCCCTTTCATGGGAACTTCGAACTGCGTCCTCTAGGGGTCGCTATGGGGAACGCCTTACATAAGTAACCTTAGACGTTTTTAATTCCACAGCACAGACACTTAACTTGAGTCTTATTCTCTCTTTAGCTAATCAGGGCAAATTATTTCATTACACATAGTTTTTAAGATAATAGGAATTCAAAGTGTGTTAAATTAAAATCTAAATGTGCTACGCAACAGTACTGGAGGAGAATAAAATATTAGGACTGAGGACTAGGCTTCTGTCCATTATATCATCTCCAGCCTATTCATAAGGGAGAGAGAAGGCGCGAAAGAGTGAGAGAAGAAAAAAAAGACAGAGAGGTATGTCCCTTACTGCCTTGTGACTACATACCTGAATTCAACTTCCCATTAAAGTGTTAAAAAATTTAAATAATAAAGAGACAGAGAGAGAGAGAGAAACGAACACACTTTTTAATTAAAAAGGATCCTAATAATCCACATCATATTATACACCGTAGATTCATCGGTCAATTTAATAACATGGAGTCTTTGGGATCTTAATATCTTTGGAAACAGGTTTCCTTCATAACTGAGGGGCTTTGTTAATTACACACAGGGCCTAATGATTTTGAATATTCAGTGGCTCTCGATGTTTTGATAAATGGGCTTCCACTAAGATTTATTCCTAATTATCTCATTTGTCTTTCTCCATTACTTTTTATAGCTAAAATTTATGAAGTCATTAAGACGTTAGTGGCCCTGATAATGATTAGGAGAAAGAATTGTATGAAAGTGAATTATATGAAAATGATTATGGCTAAAGGAGTCTTTAAAATGAAGCCGGTGAGGAAGTTGTGTGGGCTTTGTTTAAAGGTGCAGGGTACTGTTCAATCATGCAACCGCTGGCACGGCCCTCGTTCGCCTGGGCGCAGGCGGAAATAACGGTGATTAAAATGTCTTTTTGTCACTGTTCACCCCTCTCTCTCGCTCCTTCTGTTCGGATTCATCCCTTAATGTGCGCTAGTGCTGACGGTAGCAATATTCTCTGTGGAACCCGAGATGAGATCGCTCTCTGAAAAAAGGGGCTATTTTTAAAATGGCCCTTTATACTTGCACGTTTGTTTAATTTCAGCCCGTCTTTGAAGATAAAATGAAACACATAAATACAGGCCATTACATCCGCATTTGGGCTCCTTTATTATTATTACATTTTTACTGGTTTTCGGCTTCCAGACCGACAACCAGGCAGAAACATTGACTTTATTACTTTTTCCTCTCTCTTTCAAAACTGATTTCCACCCTTTTGTACCTAATTAAACAATGAGGTATGTAATATACCATGTGTCTTCTCACATTGACAGTCTGTTATGAGAAGCATCTGGCAGTTCAAACATTGGTCATGCCTTGATTTTTATTTTTTAGGAAACTAACAATGGCCACATCCTCCATCGAAACCATGTCAGCCGAGTATCTACATCATTGTGAGTAAAAAAAACTTGAGTTTCTTATGTGATGCTCTCTTGAAAGCAACCAAAAACATTTAGCAGTGTCTTTGATAATTAAATATCAAAAATCACATTCTCATGTCTAAATTTGGTCAGGAAAATTCTGTAATCATCTATTACAGCATCATAGAGAGGGAATTATTAGTCGCGCTTTTGATTGGCCTATTAAATAAAAAATTAACCTAACCTTAACCCTAAAATAATACATATTTGTAATAATAATTTATTATATTTTTAAAGTATTATTATTATTATTATTATATAATTTAATCCAGGATTATGTTTCCTTGCACACTCCTTAAAAACTCAAACTACACTTTGGTAAATGATAGCAAAGTTGTTAAGATGTGTGTTTTTGCCACAAGAAACCTCCCTTTGTGGACATCTGGGAAGATTTTCGAGTGGAAAAACAAATAAAAACAAAAGACAAATGTTTTATTTAAAAAATGGGGGTGGGGGGTAGCTTTATATAAAAAGATGTATATATAAAATATATATGTGCTCATTTAGATGAGCTAAGGTGTGTATAAAAGTGAGGATGAGGTGCAGGAGAACGACATGATTTTCTGTCCGTTGAGAGGCTCTCCAGATGGTAGGTGAACTCAGTGCTCACTCATCTGTCCTTCTCTCATTCTCTCTCCCGCCCGCTTCTTTCTCTCTACAGAGAAAGACAGATCTGAAGAGGTTGTGTAAGCCCCTGTTTAATTAATTATTTAATTATCTAATCAAGCAGATGAAAGCATCTCCCTACACTAGTGTTAATTATGAAACAGCTGGGGCAGTGTGCTGAAGGAATATTGAAACAGGGCTTGGCAACCTTTAGTTTTTCATCTCCCTCATGCAGTCTCTGTCCCATCTTTGCTTCTCTATTCTGCAGTCAATATTTCCCCCAGCAGGAGGAGCAGTATCTCTGCTTGTGGGTGATTAGAATGGCACTGCAAGAGTGAGCTGGTTTGGGTGGAAACTTCCAAAGGCTTAGAAATCTCATAGATTTAGTAGGTGAGAGTTTAGGGTTTAGATTTAGCAGAGGTTCCAATGAGAATGTCTGTTTATCAAGCCATATGGGTCATATCTACTACTACACACTTTTAAAGGGATAGTCCACCCAAAAATGAAAATTCTGTCATATTTTACTCACCAACCATCATGCCGTTCCAAACTTGTATGACTCAAAATACATTTTGAAGAATATCGGTAACCAAAAAACTTTGGTTCTCATTCTACATTCTGTTTGTAGTTCAATCTACATGATGGTGAGTAAATGACAAAGTTTTCAGATTTGGGTGGATTGTCCTTTTAAAAGTGTAGCTGACAAATTAAGATAATTCAGATCCTTTTAGTTTTGTTTTTATTGTATTTTTCTTATTTTATTTTATGAAGCCACTTTTTTATAATATAATATATACCTGACTATGACATACTTGGATAAATCTGTGCATTAGAATTTTCATTCATCTCAGCAGCAGTAGCTCAGAAGTTGGAAGTATGCGATTTGAAATCTCCCCTTTTTGCTCAGAGGAGTTATGTTTTTCATTAAAATGAGTGCTGATCTTATCATAGGGAGCTACTTCTACCTCATCTAACCCTTAAATTTAATTTTATCACTGTAACCTAATGTATAGGTTGATTAGGTTAACATTTTTTAAAAATACTTTCTAGGCTATAGGCTACTGTCCATTCAAAATGTTAAACTTTTGTTTTTCAGCCACATAAAGGCCTATGTTGCAAAGTTTTGGGAATGACATCCACAGATTTATGCAGGATTCACTCTCCAAATTGCAGTGATTGACATAGTGATAACCATAGCGATAGCGGGACAAAATATGTGCAGAGCCAATGGGTGGAGCTTGACACCCAACCACACCCTAAACCTGCAGGTGGAGCTGGACTAGGTCAGACTCAACCCATTACGTCCATAGAGGGGGAGCTGGGTGTCATTTGGCTCTGCAGTGAGCACTATTGGTACAAAGGGGATCTGAAAGGAAGGAGGTGAAGACAAAAATACAAATTTATGTAGTCAATTAAAATGAGGTCCTAAAAACTACATGCATATTAATTAAAAATGAGTAATATTTGTATTTTAACAATTTACGTAATAATAAAATTGTGTAATACTACTGACTGAAATACAAAGCATTACATACAGTGTTTATTTTAAAATACTTTGAGTTTCTTAAATATTTATGTAGTCATACAATAATTATGCATAGTGTTACCTAGTGTAAGCCAAAATCAATGATTGCAAGTGATTATCAAATGTATGTATGAATAGCAAGGAATACATGGTGTAAATAGCATTTCTTTGTGGTCAATTCTCAAATGACATATGTTGTATAAAGAAATGGAAAGTATCCTTTTCCTAAAAGAAAGCGACAACTTCCCTTATTTTCCTATGCTGAAGTTGACTCATTATGTGTCATGAAAAGGCCAACGTAGTATGATTATATTATGAACATTCATAATCAGTCATTTATTTGAAGTCAATGCATTATGACTTGAAAGGACTGAAAGTACGGAACCCTCATTTCCCCATTTTAACCCTCCTGTTATGTGCAAATTACACCACTGCAGTGAATGCACAGGGTCATATTGACCCAAAGATTTTAATACATAATAAATTACTCAGATTCAAAGTGTTATTTGTTTTTTTGTTTACTCAGATGGTCCCTTGTCAACAATGTTAAATTAAATATTTATTAAATAGAACACATAAAAATTGCTATTTTTATAATTTATTTGCATATTTAATGTACCATAAATTGACTCTGCATGTCTGGAACCTCCCTTTTTCTTTATTCAGTTATGTTAATCACCTGAACTTTGAACTTATTTCTATGGTTGAAAAAGCATACAATGTGCCATTCAGATACTGGTGACCTGATGACAGCATGTCACCGATCATTTTATGTCAGGATTTGGAACATTAAAATTAACACACAAAGTGAGAAATATGCATGAACAAAGAATGTCTCTGTAATACATTATTCTGTTTTTCTGTTATAATTCTCAACATTCAATTGTAGGTGCAGATATTTCCACTATATCCAAAATATGCATTTTTATTGAATTAATCAATGCGTTTATAATATTGCATATATATCTTCTATATATCTGAGAATTTAATAAATGTATTAAAATTAATTATAATACGGAGCTGGTGAATGCTTGAATCTGATTGGCTGACAAATGTTCTAAGGTGTGCAATTATTTTCAGGGAAATGCACAGCTAAAGTAGTTCCAGGCAGGTCTTGACCGCATTCCATGTCCATTTCATTTCGTCAAATGATTTCAGTTATTTCAAAGGTCCTTACAGCCTACCGAAAAAGAACCAAAACCCACAACGACACTGACCAAGCAAATAAATATAGTAAACAATTAGAAACAAACTTGAACTTACAGTTTCGCTATTAGTAGAGACGCTGCTGCTGAACACTGTTGAGAGACGAACAAACAAACAGAAAAGTCACAGGGCAGGTGTGCTGAAGCAGGTTGGAAATAAACTTTGCAGGACAGTGGGTCCCCAGGAGCAGAGTTGAAGACCTATGGTATAAAGAGAAGGGGCCTAATTTATAAAATGTTGCGTATAAACCGTCCTAAATTTGTTCTGAGATAATTTCTCAAAAGTGTGTAAGTGGTATTCAGAGAAAACGAACATGCGCACAAAAACACATGCGTACGCCTCTCTTCCAGATGTGACATTTATAAATCGCAAAAATCTTGAACTTGTGCGCAGCTGACTGGTGTCAACTCTCCGCCTTGTAAACGCCCCCTAATTAATATAATTACCATATAAAAGAGCACACGCCAATATCCGAATTTCTATGTTTGAGAATGACGAGCACAAAGAAAAAAAAAACTTTACTGAGTCTGAAATTGAGGTCCTGCTGGCGGAGGTAGAGGTTTGTGCGGGGACGCTTTTTATTTAATAATGTGTACTTATTTTGTGGACAAACAATGTGTGTGTGGTTATATTTTTTCTATTGACTATTATCAAAAT
>NW_015555883.1:538106-545021 GCF_001515605.1 Sinocyclocheilus anshuiensis
TAAAAAGTGAGCCATCCTACTTTTAAAATCACTTGCTATGACAACTAATAAAAAGTTTAGTATCACGAAATTCTTGCAAAACTTTAAAAAACATAACTGAAAGAAAAATTGGACGTTTCATATCATCATAAAATAAATTATTACACAATTATGGTCTCTGGTCTGAAAAAGCCTGCATGTGATTTGACATTTCTTTATATTTACACAGTGGAGATGCGTTTATGCATTTTTTTTTGCTATTTTACGCATTAGTAGTAAATCAAGACTTCGCAAGTTCTCTTGTGAAATAAAATAATAACAATAAAAAACAACATGGAATAAACTGTGTACAGAAAGCGAGCGAGTAAAGAACTCTCAACATTACGCTACTAAAAAGGTCAGTTTAATCTCGCAAAAATTCACGTTAATAAAAAAATCTGCCTATACTGCACAATTAATCTCTTACACTGCATCTTTGTTGTTTATGATGAATTCGGTGCTTGAATGTGCACCGCTTTTATTATTATTGCAGCTTAGATGTTCAAATAGCTGCAGTACTCAGACTTTGCCACAAGAAAAGTGCGTACACCTGCTCAGACCCTGATGTGGCGGTAAGTACTTTTCGTGCGTACGCCTGCTCAGACCCTGACGTGGCGGTAAGTAGGCTACTTTCCCACATCAAAGACCGTTTTTATAAATATGAACGTTGTCCTGGATTTTAGCGTACGCACACTCTAAGATCAAATCTGTGCGTACGCACATTTTATAATTGAGGCCCAAGGCCTGAAAATTACACACTGAGGGGTAAGTGAGTGTGTCTTCATTCTCACTTCATTCTCATTCTAGAAACTCGGACCCTCATTTACTGAATCAGATAAATCAGATGGTGAGCTATATTACATGTGCCGAAGAAAGAAGGACCAAAGTCAGCATCTGGCCAAAGTGGTTCTGACACCTGAAGATGCAAATAGAATTTTTGCTGAATTTCACGCAAGTTCCATTTGACGACATTGTGGTGTGGAAAAAACTCACCATGCAATTTTCACCAGATTTTACTGGCTTGGAATGGAGCAGGACATCTGCAAGTGGGTAAGTTATGTCACATTTCCCTCATTACACCTCAGAGTTTCAGTAGATTAAATACAGTAACATTTCCTGTACAACAGAAAGTGGCCACCAATAACTGTGTAATTGTGGACTATTTTACCAAGTGGACTGACGCCTATCCATTGAAGTCCAGAAGTGCAGCAGAGGTCACAGACTGCATCATTGATCTTGACAGATCAGGGAAGAGAGTTTTTTAACAAGGTTGGTACAACATAAATTTCTTTAAAGTTCATATAACCATAAAGAACCATAAATATTTTAAAGTGCCCCTATGCCATTTCCGATATTGCCTTTCATGTAGTGTGTAATGTAGTTGTATGTGAATGTAAACGATCTACAAAGTTGTAAAGCCGAAAGTACACGATAAATAAAGTTATTGTCTCCCAAAAGAAAGAATCGACTCTGAACAGCATAAACGAGTCGTCAGTAATTCGAATTACAGTACACTTCCATGACGGCTACACGTCAAGGGGTAACACATTTGCATAATGCCCGTCTATGTTCTACGTTGGCCGGCCGCAAACAACATGACCCGCCCTCAAACACTGCAGCTTGTTCATGTGGTTAACATCATGTCGAGAAGTCTCTGTGTCTTACGCTGGGAAAGTACATTAATTTTATATTCACTTCTGAAAGATGAGGCTGCAAAGAATCAATGGTTAAAATAATTTTTTTCCACTGTATCACAGTAGTACAACCCCAGTCTTTTTTTTGTTCCCTTCATTTTACTGACGACTGCTTCTCTAATCTTGGGGAGTTTAATGCATGATTCACAAAATGTTTCATTTTGTTTATTTGGACCAGTTGGCTCCACTGAATCACAACCTGTAAAGTATGATAAATAATAGATGTTTATATTTTCTATTGAGCGTTCAAAATACGGAACGTGGTAGACCAATCACAACAGACTGGGCCATCTGACCAATCAGAGCAGAGTAGGCTCACAGAAAGGAGGGGTTTAGAGAGACTGAATCTTAGAACTGTTTTGAACAAATCGTTTTCGAATCGTTGGAAAATTAGGTGATTTTAAATGCATATTTTGAGAAAACTAAAGCATTTTTTGACCTTGCATGCATGTTAACCTATTGTAGGAGACTCGAAAAACAATATTAGGAACCATAAAAATAGCATAATAGGGCCACTTTAATCATAATCAAAATCAGTGCAATATCAATTTCACATTTTATGTTCAGAAGCCTGACAAAGATGGTGGGGGAAAAGCCATCTTCATGGGACCAGCATCTCAATGCCATATTATTTGCTCTTCGAATGAAAAAGCAGATTACTACAAAATTTTCCCCATACTACTTGATGTTTGGGAGAGAGGAAAGGTATCCATGTGAGGTGCCCAATGATTATGAGGTATGTGTTGTATTTTGTATGACTGGTGATTTATAAAAGCATATATTTTACATTAAATCATGATTACATATTGATATGTCTGCTTAGGTCACTTATGAAAATTTGGAAGCCATGGAAGAAAATGTGCTGCTGTCTCAGGGGTCTAAGTCTAAGTGCATGGAAGCTGTTAAAATCAATGTTGAGAAAAGCCAGAAGAGGGTATGAAAACAAAAAATGCAAAGGGTAAACAACAACAGCTTTGTGGCTGAGGACAAAGTCCTTGTGCGAAACAAGAGACAAGAATGCAGAAAAGGAGGAAAAATGGACCCAGACATGTTGGGTCCATTCATAATTCTCAAAATCGGTGGGGAAAAATGTTGAGCTTGCCTCAGAAAAAGGCAAAATTATTAAATTCAACACCGACCATCTGAAAAAATTTGAGTCAGAGCCCCATATTCCAAAGAAGTGGGTTTCTTCAGCTTCACCAGCCAGCTTGCTTACTATATTACTGTATTAAAAGCTCACTGTATTATGTAGAGTCAAATATTATGAGAGAAATGGACTGAGCGAGTGTGATTACCTGCATCTGATACAGCATTCATTCTTCAGCTCAATCTCATATTCAGCAGAAAACAGTTTGAATGTCCTCCGAGGAAAGCCATATCTTTCTCATACTGTCCTTTCATCTGTTAAGGGTGATTTCCGATGACAGCACTGCTCACTGCATTTGTTGGCTGGTTGTTAAAAGTAAAAAAAAAAAAACTTCCTTGTTTACAACCCTGTTTCAGTCTCTTTCAGTATAAAAGGCTTTACCGACTCACTCATAAAAACAGTCTCTTGTCGCCATCTAATGGCGGAATAATGTAACTAAAATCACCATCATGAACACACACATAATTTCTCAATATCAAATACTATTATTAAATACTACTATTATTTATAATAAAAATACTATTTACTGAATAATAATATTTAATAAACAATAATAAACAACAGCTATCATAAACGTTGCTAGGCAATCCAGTCAAAAGTGCTCTGATATATGGCATTAAAGTTATATAAAATATAAGGTTATGAGACTTTGCCCTCAGCCAAAACTATTTGCTCTGGAACAAATAATAGATTAAAGATACCAAAGACTGGCAAATTCCAGAAGATCTGTCCGAGGTAAGGCTGCTCTTGGCGGGTTCATGAGCGCTGAACGGCCGCTGACGCCCTGGAGCTCACATCTCCGAAAACGTCGAAGCAAATTTTCAAATAGGCTTTATTTCTTTATTAACAAACCACATATTTGAAGTCTAAACAACTACATTCTTGTCTAAAAAGCTCTTAAAACCACCGGTAAACCGGTATAATTTATAAAATTATGATAATTTGAGCTTCTGCCATGACACTCACTGTGAGATGTTGCCAACGGAGGGAAGCGGAGTGCTGATATACAGCCATATCGCACTGCTACTCTTGTGATATTGCTCATGAATCTTAATGGCTCATTATATTTATTTTCTAATAAATGAAAAAAGAAAAAAGGAAGACCAGAATCCACAGCTACTTTTGAATAGCCATCAATAGAGAATGATATCTATTTATATATGATATCTATGATGCCTATTATTAGACATCATGGATATTACAGATGCTAAACAGCTTAACCAGTATATTATTAGACAACATAAATATAGATGCCCGCCAAACCCTGAAAATTTGGATGTAACTAAATATTTAATACTGAATTACTTTTCCCCTCCTCCAATTTTAATTGCTAATTTAATGTATTAAGAAGGCTTACAACAGGCTGATTTTACTCATTACATGTGTGTATATATATATATATATATATATAGATAGATAGAATAATGATTAAAATTAATTTATATATTAATCTCAGCTCTTTATGTATCATGTCAATTTTTTATTTTAATTAAACTTTTTAAGAATTAAAACATTTACCAAAATACTTTAATTATTTTGAAAAACAACAACAACAGCAATGATGACAAAAAGACAAGAATCCACAGCTACTTTTGAATAGTTGTCAACTAATTCAAATGTAAAAAAAAAAAGAAAGAAAGAATCTGTCTGAAAAAAATCATATTGATCAACCAATCTGAACATTTGAAGAGACATGACCTGATATGAATATGTTAGAGACAGACGAGCAGGAATACAACCAGGACATGTTATATGGTGAATTCAAACACTCGAGCACAACAGCGCTATGCACTAACCACTATATACCTCTGTCTTCATCAGCACATCCAGCATTATTACCTACCATCCTCTCTTGATTTCGCATAGAATTATCTCTCTGCTTCATAGTGCCTAATTAAAGCACGTGAAAAAGGATGTCAAAAATAGCCATCACACCGGCCAATGATTAAGACCACCACCATCTCCTTCCCCAATAGCGTTTCCATCAAAAAGCAGCAAAGTAGTGGAATTGCCTTTAATTGCAATCATCTAGACAGGTCCTGGGTGTCGGCCTGGTAGGGAGACGCAGTTTCATGGGCTCCATACATTGCATAAAATTAAAGGCAGTGTGGAGACTGGATAATTGGCTTGAGTTTCCTACTCTTCTCAGTCACACAAAAGCGCCAGAGTGTGTTTCTTCGACACGCGTGTTTCACGGTCACTTCCGCTCGCAGGCCAGCACTCAGCGGGCCGAGATTAATGAGAGCTGGCTCTCCTCGCTCAGCTTTATGTGGCCTTTGGGTTAGGAGACCCTATGTGAGGTCTGAAGGACTAATTGTGCTCAATTTAGCAATGAGTGCTGAGTTCCTAACCAAACGTCTATACCTAATGGTTATTAAGTTAATGGTGGCTAGTAATAGCTAAACAGCTACTTCATATGAAGGAACACAACCTCAGATCGTTTTAATGCAGATTCTGAAGTATATGTGTTTGCTGTAATGGTTAGGTCTCAAAAAGGCAAACACACATATTTAATCTTTTCCCAATAGCATGCAAGGCATTGTATCACTTCCAGAGACTCAAACATGTATTGAGTATTTATGTCACACTTTTTCTAAAATGCTACCATTGATCCACTTTAATACAACAGTTACTTCCGGTTCTTAAATCTGATTGGTCGAGCAACATTTCGAGAGTGCTGGAATATATAATGGCACTGGGACTTTTCACTGTTTTTATCACTCTTGGCTGTGTTTGCGCATTCCATGCAAACTATCAGTGCTATGTTACACCAGTAGCGATCAATGAGTCTTTATGAATCATTTGAATCAATCAATCAACCGAATAGTTCAAGCACGAATTAAAAACTGCGTACTAGCATACTGCGCTTACTATTTCTGCCATAGAAAGATATTGTAAAAATATAGTAGTATGTAATTCTGAATTCATTGTGTTTTTGAATGAGGCATTGAATCATTCATTATTAACTTGTTTAAAAAACACTGATTCATTCAGGAACTAAACAAGTATCTTTCTGAGTGAGTCATTAAATCAATCACTCGATTCTTTCAAAAATGCTGATGCATTCAGGAATGAGTGAGTCATTGAATGACTCATTCGACTGATTTGATTAAAAACACTGACTACAGTGTGTTGCTCAGAGATGTGCAACATCTGGACTATGGCTTCGATTGGAACTATTTTCATTGGTGAAACAATTTTGCATCTAAAATGTAAGTTACACACACTTCTTGTTAATTGAACTGTTGTATAAAAGGAATACCACACGTGTAATCATGCTGCTTTTCTGAATATTAGTAAGGCTGTGAATAAGAGAACAAGAGAACTCTTACTTATGTGATATTGTTTAAATGTTCAACTCTGAAACTTCAAACTGGTTTATTTCCATGCAATTTTCCTTGTCACAGGCTTATTACAGTGTCAAATTTCCTTGCAGCACTGGGGTAAGCGAAATCTCCTCGTTAGAGATTCACATGTTTACAGCAAAGCCAGCACTTCAATGCTTGATACAAATAGATCCTAACCAACAGAATGCAGTACCTAAAAAGAGTGTATAAAATAGTTTATTATTCTGTCACGGAAAGCAGATTGCACCTGCTCAATTCTCATGCATTTATTTAATTCTCATGCATTTCATCTCTCCCCCCTGGGGTGATTGTGTCTCAATTGAAGCGAAGCGACTGAATCTCTGTGTGCACGGGGAATAATCTCAGTGTTTGTTGATGCATACCTGATCTGTGTTGTCTGCATTCAGAGATTAGTAGCATCGCTTAGGGACTGTTGAATGAGAGTGTCTGTTTGTTTTGGGGAGTACAGTGGAACAGAGATTGAACAGCATTAGAGATGGAGAACATGACAGATTACATGGATCTCATATTAATCTAAATCAGCATTGGGTGTATCTGGCAATTGGAAAATGACAGCTTTCCCATGGCTGCATGACGGTATTTAGAATTCACTGTTGGCACAACAGCTCCTTCTCCATTTGTCTCTGACACCTTTTCATTGGGACTGCAGATTGCTAGTACTATGCAAAAAAAAAAAAAAAAAAAAAAA
>NW_015555883.1:545111-554569 GCF_001515605.1 Sinocyclocheilus anshuiensis
GTAGTTTTTTTTTTTGCTGTAGTAAAAATATTGAAACAAGTATTTAGTAGTGGTACTTAATATTCAAAATAATTTAACTAAATTGTAAATACTAAACAGTTGACTTGAATTACATATTTTTCTTGTTCAAAATGAATAGAAATATTCACCCTTATGCCATCAAATTGTACATAATAGCCTACACAGCATATGTATTACTAAAATTATATATATATATATAAATTATTTACTCAATTTTATTTTTGAGGTAATATTCCTTTATCATAAACAAAACTTTAATAGTGATTTTTTGCACTATTAAAAAAGGCGTATCACTACAACCAGTTTAGCAAAACATGCTGCTTTGCTCCCCTCTTGCAACAGCACCATCAGTGTACAAACTCTACCACACCCACAGAGATCTCACCAACTCGTGTGGAGGTGAGCATTCATCAACCCTGTTTTTCCTGTGTTTTTACCTGTTCCCTCAAAAGGTTAACAGAGAGTACTTGGCGAGGCACTCACTGAGCGGCTCAAGTGATTGCCGTATTAATTGCCTCTCTCATTCCTCCACAAGGTCACCCCTGTCCACTGGAAGATAAGACAAAGTAATTCTTCTGTACTACACTAGAGCACAGCACATCACAGAGCCATTCAGCTTGAACCAACGAGAGCAGGGTTGGGGAGGGGTGAGGTTTGGCACAAAGTGGCTTACCTTTCAAGAGGCTTGACATCCGCAACAATAAAGACCTCATTAAAAGGTAGGGATATGCCCTCACTGGCCAATTTAAAACCTCTGGTCAACTGCGCTGCGATCAGTGATGCATCGCACAAAACAGCTCAATTATGCCAGCAGTTTGAAATGCAAAGAGTAAATGATCATTTTTAAGACATATAGGCTTCAAAAAAAAAAAAAGAATAATAGTCCGTTTTTGGTATATGTTTTATTGAGAATGATTGATCAATTCAAACTCTCCGTATGAGAGACAATCATAGGTCAGGGCTTCTGGTGGGGAAGTATGTGAATTATCTCTCTCCTCCAGCTCTCTGGAGCTCTTCTCTATGAGGTGAGAAAAGCCTAATTCCCACCTGACAAAGGGACAGATTGGACATGTTCTTCGCCCTGCCCCAGATAGTGCTGAATACCATAGAGTCATTTCTAATGTGAAGTTGGACAATGGCAGTCATTACTCATTCCTCCTCTGGACAACCTTGAAGACTTTGCCAGAGTTTTGAGAATGGAGGATGGTGCCCATCTTCATGCGGGTTGTGACGGAGTACAGCTGGATATATATATATATATATATATATATATATATAAGCTATGAATGTATCTCTGCTGACCATTTGTGACAGTATTATTGACCTCATTTTTTATTTTAAATGGTTGATTATACCCGTCATGCTGTGTTCCGGTCATTTTGACCCAGAGAGGGTTTTCTTTTTCCTGAAAATGCTGATTTTACTCACACAGGGTATAACAACTTTCCAAAAAAAGATGGTAATTTTTGTACTTTTTTGTGATTTGACACTTCTTGTGTTCCCAGTCAAAACTGACCGGCCTACAAAAAATTGCTGTATTGGTACCAAATCTTGGATTCAATCTTTTTATCAACTTGTTTTCTTTCAATTAGCACGTTTTGGATCTCTTTTTGGAACTGATTGATTGTAGCCCTCATTGATCTGTTTTTAAGTGAATAATGCCAAAACTATCCACAAATAATGCTTTTTTTTTTTTTTACTCAAAAGTAGAGGTGTATACGCTCAAATCAATGAGATCAATCAGTTCCAAAAAGAAATACAAAATGGCTAATTGACACACTTACAACTGCAGAATATATTGTTCATGCTATTAATGGTTCCCTGTTTGTTAAAAGCAAAAAAAAAAAAAAAAAAAAAATTTTTTTTTTTTTTTTCTTTCAATGTTTTAGGTGACCCAAGAATTCAAGTCTGATCTTGTACAGTTCTGTTGTATTCCATGTCCACCACATGCACAAACAACACAATGCAGCCTGGAATGGTCATGAATTTAAAAGTGAAACCTGTACTTTTTCCATTAAACTTAAAAAAAAAAAAAAAAAAAAAAAGGCTAATTGAAAGGAAGCAAGATTGAATCCAATGGCATAGTGAGAGATTTACAAGCAGTTTGTGTCACTATTACTATGGCCATGATCATTTAAAAGTTGCCAACATAATGTTATAAGGCGATGTAAAATTAATGTAATTACTGAATTGCTATTTTTTTTTTATGTTTTGTTGCACATTCGACATAGTATTGCAGCCAAAAAACTTGAGCCTGAAATTCCTCTTAGTCCTCATATGGCCCCACAAGATGAATAGTTCTTCCCATGTGTGTGCATTTCCCGAAATACAGCTTACTGTGAGTAAGCAAGCTTACGGGATCAGTTTACAGACAAAATATGGACTGCTCTTTTGTGAACTTCCTTGAGGATAGTAGATAAGGATAGATAATTAAGTTAACCAGCATTGTAGCCCTTTGACTGATAAATGCTTCATTCACTGTGCTTTTCATGTTTACATTGTCATGTTTTGACAGTTTGTCCATTTTTCACTGTGGCTGTCACATTTTTGCATTTTGCAAAGAGAACAAATGTAAAAATGGTCCATTATTTGATTCATTTGATAACGTTTTCTACAAGAATATGGGCTAAGACTCTGATGAGCCTCTCCAGATGCCCCTAAGTGACATCTTTTCTTGTTTAACAAGAGGTTGAATGTCAACAGTTTTCTGTAATATAATTTAGCCCCCAATTTCCGAAACATTTGCCAATTCTGCACTTTTAGTCTGGCAGCGTTATACCAACTACAAAAAATCTGACACACGTGAGAGTAAGATAAATAAACTTGTGTTTATCTGTCTTTTGCAAACTTGAGTACTAATATTTTTCCGTCTCTCTAGCCCTGTCTTCCACTTTCCAGCTGTCATTCATTTAAATACACAGAGGGACAGATGCCAGCAATCAGCTTTTTCCACACACATCTACATTACTTTAAAATTTAAAATGTCTAATAAAATTAGGGTCTGATTTTATTACATTTGTTCCCAGAAAGAGCAATATTTAGGCCACGGTTACCCAGAGTCTCATGCTCTACGCTATATTACCATTAGCTATTTGATTTTCCCAATAAATCTTCCATTGAGACATTGATCATGCCTTCAAATGAACGAAGTGCTCCAAAGATTTGATATTACCATTCAACACCCCCTTTGACTGACACTGGGTGGAATTCAGTATGAAATTATGCTGCAAGTAGTTCCTTAAACTAGAACGTAATCAAATATTAGCATGTCAATAAAGTCTAAGATGGCAAATAGATAGAAGTAAAGTCAAATACAGTGGGTACGGAAAGTATTCAGACCCCCTTAAATTTTTCACTCTTTGTTATATTGCAGCCATTTGCTAAAATCATTTAAGTTAATTTTTTTTCCTCATTAATGTACACACAGCACCCCATATTGACAGAAAAACACAGAATTGTTGACATTTTTGCAGATTTATTAAAAAAGAAAAACTGAAATATCACATGGTCCTAAGTATTCAGACCCTTTGCTGTGACACTCATATATTTAACTCAGGTGCTGTCCATTTCTTCTGATCATCCTTGAGATGGTTCTATACCTTCATTTGAGTCCAGCTGTGTTTGATTATACTGATTGGACTTGATTAGGAAAGCCACACACCTGTCTATATAAGACCTTACAGCTCACAGTGCATGTCAGAGCAAATGAGAATCATGAGGGGGACTGAATACTTTCCGTACCCACTGTATGTTGTTAAATTGTCTTAATATTTAATTTCCACTCTTGCTTTGTTTATTCACATTTATAGCCTGTAGCAAAACTTTGGGGTGACAGCAGGTGGGTGGGCTTCTGATTCCAATGCTACATCTGACTGGAGAATGAGTCTCTGTAGTCTCCCTGGCAATTGATACATTACGACCCAAACACTTCAGGTCTCCCAGTGGTCCTCTAAAACTGAGAGGAGGGAGAAGTATTTTGAGGGGGGGCGGGGGTGGGATAAATTGGAGATTTCTTTTAAGGGAGACTCTGAGAATCTCTTCAGCCCTCAAACCTCCCTTCTTCATAGCTTTCTTCAAAGGATGGCCTTGCAGTCCACCACACTTTAGTGAACTAATGTCTCAGACTATTGGGTAATAGTCCACTGAGAAGTTCACATTAGGCAGGCTTGGGAGAAAAGAGAGAAAAGAGCACCTAGCAGCTGCAAAAGAGGCCGCTCATGATTACCCTTCTCAGACCTAAAATGTACCTTACTTTCTATTATTTTATTTTCTATTATTTTATTTTATTTTTTTATTTAATTTAATTTAATTTGTTACATTTTTTTAGCTGATGTGTTTGTAAAATTACAATTATAAATAAAACACAAATATTAAATATACATATTATCGTATATATTAAAATGTAATTTATAAAAAAAAGGAAAAAAAAGTCAGTTTTTATTAAAATAAATAAAAGTCCTGTTTAGAAGGTTATTTTAGAAGGTTGTTTATATGAGCAATGCAAATATAAAAAATATGTTTTATTATATGTAGTATATTATAAAATATTTTTAAAGTCTATTTTAATTTACTTAAAATACCTGTAATTTTTTTTTAAGTTGTTTATGTGAACTCTGTGATATACTGTGATACATACATATACACACACACACACACACACACACACACACACACACACACGTTGACGATACTGTATACACACATATATGTGATTGCAGAACAGTGACAAAAATACTGGTTCAATTCCAGTAAAAAGCAATCAAATCATCAGTAGTTTTGCATTACCTTGCTGATTCCACTTTCATTCTTTCATATAGGCCTATATAGGAATTTTAAATGCAACTTAAAAAAATACATGCTATTTGTACAGCTTCTTTTTTGCATATTTATATAATTTATACAACTATTGGGTATATTATATCAGTGAGTATGTTTTTTGTTTTTATGCATGTGTGCGTGTATTAATGTTTTGAATTAGCATTTATTTTTATATTTTCATTTATTTTATTTTATTTTAAGTTTTAGTTATGTTTTAGTTTTTTTTTTTTTTTACTTTAACAAACTTCAGTTAGTTGCCAAGGTAACACTTGTAATTTTTGTTTAGGTTTTTAAATGCTTTTAATCTAGGATTTAGGTTTTTAATCTAATATTTATAATGCATTGTTTTTCAGCTTTATTTCAATATATATATATATATATATATGTGTGTGTGTGTGTGTGTGTGTGTGTGTGTGTGTTTGTTGAATAATATATAAACAAGCATGTAAATGAAAGTATATACACTTTTAAAGTTTTTATTTTTATGCCTGTCCAACTGAGAGGGCACTGCACCTGGGACACTGAGCTGCTGCACCCTGCACCCGTCTTGTGACATTTGCTGATGCAATCAGATGCAATTCTTTTGGCTGTAGACCAGTAGTTGCATAACAGCATAGCCATAAAACAGCAGGGTGCAATATTGTACTGCTTTTTTTGTCGCACAGGCTTCCGTGTCCGCTAACGACAGACAAACTTGGAGCAGCACGCAGAGAGTTTGCGCAGCAGATGTGCAGACAACCTTACATCTGAACAGTCACCCACCAAGATCAAAGTCGCCGCCCTGCTGTTCTGTCTGTTTCTACACCACTGTCTGGTTTTTCATAACCTCGCATTGAGCAAAACTGTACAGTAAATATACACCAGACTTCATATTTAAATTGCTTGAGTTCTTTGTGGATGTAAAATTTTGAAGTAATAATAAAAATGTTATTGCTTCAAATAAATCAAATTAGTTTATAAAATTCAGTGAGAGGGACTCAATTGAGAGGGATTTTCTAATGGATTTCATCCATGTCATCATTCCATAAAAGCATCTTCAACACCTTTAGGTATTACAGTGCTCTTATTGCATACCATAGGATGATTAGGCTGTATTTAAGAGGCACTAATTTTGTTTGTTGCATGTCGAATTATACTTACACCTAGAGGTGTGGATGCAGTATCATGCAACAGTTTTATTTACTGATGCCGCTGCAGAAATGTTCTGTTCTCAGTAAGCCATAATTAATTTATTCTGTGAATGAATGTGTCCGGTAATAAAAGGGTTACTAATACAAAACAAGTAGTATTCAGCTGGTCATGTGATCCCAAAATGACAGCCCAACTGAAGTGACTTTCTCCATGTAAAATAAAACGGCTTTTGTAAGGTTAACAATTTGACTGAAATCATCAGCTTTTGTGAATAGAAAAAAAAAAGATTAAATAAAGATACAAAATTAATGTTAAATAAAATGGCTTTTGTTAGGTTACCAATTTGACTAAAATCATCTTACGTGAATAGAAAAAAAAAATCAATGAATACAATTTTTTTAATTAAATACAATTTTATGTAAAATAAAATGTATTTCATGTAAAATAAAATAAAATGGCTTTTGTTAGGTTACCAATTTGACTAAAATCATCTTATATGAATAAGAAAGAATAAGAAAATGATTAAAAACATATTAAATTAAATTAAATTGAAATATTAAATTACAATATTTAAAAATAAAAACTTTTTTTTACACATTTTCCTATAATTTTGATTATAAAATTACATTATTATAATATAAAATAAAATTATAAATAAAATGCTGCATTTTCTTTATACCTATTATATACATATTTATACAATTATTATTTTATAATTGTTTAATTCCGTTTTTATTAAAATATGATTCGTGTTTAGAAGGTTATTTTGAAGATGTCCACATGAGAGACACAAATATTAACATTTTATTACACAGGGTATTTTGAAGGTGTTTAAATGTAAAACTTCTAATGGTGCATCAGTGAACAGAACGTCACTGAGATTACGAGAAGCACAAATGTTAAAAAATAAATTTTATTATACAAATTACAAAATTATTATTTAAAAAAAAAATTCTGTTCTATTTTAATGTAGGTAAAATATAATAAAATTCCTGTTCAGAGGGCTATTTTGAAGGTGTTTATGAGATTCGTCTCATCCAAAGGAGCATTAGTGAACAGAACGTCACTGAACTCTATAAGCTCATGAGCGGCGTTCCTAACGCTCCTCTCACTGTTGCATTATCTCTAATATTCACTGTATGTATGGCAGGTTCATTATTAAAGCCACTTACAGTAATCTCATCCATCTTTTAATTTTTTTCCCCGCTTCTTAATTTTTTCCCTTCTCGCTCTCTCTCTCTCTCTTTCTTGAGACTGGTTTTTGATTAAATAAAAAGCCGAAGGGATGGATATGGCTGTTAATTGCATGGGGCTGATGTGAAAGCTGAATCAACACAGAAGAGAGGTCATTAAACCCAGCCAGTCCCCTCCGCTCCGTTTGTCTGACTGCGCTCCGAGCTTCTCCCCCCTCATCTGTTGTGCAAATTCTGCCTTTAATTTAACTTCAGTCCACCGGAAATAATCTTCTCCCTTCATCTTCAAACCACTGTTATACCCCTGCTCTTAGTGTGCAGTCACGTAGCCCCATTGTCCAACTACCAAACTTCAATTAAAAGAGGACGAATATATCTGGGCATTCATCAACTGATTCATTATTCTGCAATCCGTCTCCCATCATAGTTATTTGGATAGGTTGATTAATCTCTCTGTCATGCATCTATAAAGATATATGATTACATATAAAAAAAAACATCAAGGCATCACAGGAGTTTCATAAAAATTGGTTTGCACAATAATTTTAATCTGAAGAGCGTAGAGCAAACCCAAAGGGTGAGAAACACAAAAAACTCCATCTTATTATCATCTTTGATTACATTTAAATATTTATGCGGTGCCTGTTGGCATTATCAGAGAAAAATGTGTAGGATTGACCACACGAAGACGGTCGGAAGTTCTCGTATTTCTGCTGATGGTAAAGCCTCGGCTGCAGAAGCAGCCTCATTGTTTGCCAGGACTAAAGGGAAGCATTGTGCTCAACAAGCATGTGTTTCTGATGAAAGCATCAGTAAAATGCAGAACTTTAGAGACAAAGTGAGAGTGACAGAACCGTGAAGGGAGGGGAGAAAGAGCGAGAGAACCATGCTGCAAAAGCATATGATTTATACTGCAGATTCCTTCATATTCATTGCTTCATGACATTGCAGAACAAGTCATCTCGTTGAACACAAGAACATCTCTTGTTCTTTCTGCCGAGGTCATTAGAAAGGAAAGTGAGCTCTGAATGAGAACGAAAAATCTTCAGAAAGAAAATCAGATCTGAAAAATTATTGTCTTGCAAATAATGTACTGTGGAGGTGCCGTGGGAAATTATTTTATTCTAGAATACCATGGTAAAAGTCCACAAAAAAAACAAAAAACAAAAAAACAGGCATAAGTACATTTTTGGTGGGAATTAGATTTGATGTCACTAATTTTTAGTATAGACGACACTGGAACTTTGTTTTAATAGGAAGTGATGTCACTTTCCAAATGTCCAGACATCCACTTAATAGTTTCATCATAAGCCAGTGTACCTGTTATTGGAAGTAAATCGAACACAAGTGCATAAGTGATTCCATAAGGGGCCATTTCAGTCCTTCATGTTTTGTTCAAGCTTCATTGTGCAAGTTAAACAAATCCAGACCCAATCAAATCCATAACCGTCTGCCAGGCTGCACTGGTTTAAAGGAGCCACAATAAAATACACATTTCACTCTTATTTGAAATCATTTTCTTCTTGAATGAATTTCTTGTAATAAGCTCCATTGTGTGCAAAGCAATTCTAAGCACATTTCTGTGATTTATCCCGCTGAACCTGCACATACAGCAGTGATTTCCTGACTGCTTCAGTTTTGTTGAAAATATACGCAGCACACTCATGCTTATCGTTACGTTGCTTGCTCTAATTGTTGTCTGCATGGAAGTTAAGTGTGCTTGTTTGACACAGAATAAAAGAAGCTTCTATAATTTAAAAATTTAACAGTATTATTGTGGAACAGTATCATTTTAGTAAACAATACACTACTGTTCAAAAAATTACCAAGCATAATTATTTGATTAAATAAATACATACATAAGAATTTTAAGCAGCCATTACTCCATTCTTTAGTCTTGTGATCCTTCAGAAATCATTCTAATATGTTGATTTAATACTCAAGCAACTTTTCTTCTTATTATTATCAATGTAGAAAATAGTTGTGCTACTTAAATTTTTTTTGTGGAAACTGATACTTTATTTCAGGATTCTTAAAAAATTAGGATATATACACTCTAAAAAATGCTGGGTTGTTTCAACCCAATGTTGTGTCCACTACAGAGGCAAAAACTCCATAGCTGGGTCTCAGGAGGTTATATATATACACACACACGCGCGTGCACACACACACACAGAGAAAAACTGCGTGGTTGAAGGAGAAAAAGGTGAATGTCCTTGCTTGGCCTAGTCAGAGCCCAGACTTAAACCCCATTGAAAATCTGTGGAATGACTTGAAGACTGCAGTCCACAAACA
>NW_015555883.1:554612-556705 GCF_001515605.1 Sinocyclocheilus anshuiensis
AATCATTTTCAAAGTTTTAAATTCCTTGTTTTATTGTGATTATTTTTTATTATTATTTTTTCCATTTCTTTTATGTAAAGCACTTTGAATTACCATTGTGTATGAAATGTGCTACATAAATAAACTTGCCTTGCCTTACCTTTTTCCAACTCAGTGATTCTGTTTTTTTCCCCCCCCCGGTGTTATATCTTTCACTTGGATAATATAAGTTGCACTGAGTAAATACAGCTGGATACAACAAAAACTGTGTCCATCTTCATTTCAGGCTGCAAAAAAATATGATTATTTTAAAGGGGGTGATTCTTTTCTATAGCCACTTTATGTATGTATGTGTGTGTATATATAGATGTTGTGAAATCTTTTTAAATGTAGTCAGAAAATACATGATATTGAATTGCATTATGGACAAAGGTTTGCAATATTGTTGCAGATTTATTTTTTCTTAAATTATGAGACAATATTACAGGATTAGAAAAGTTTGTTACAACTATAATTGAGATTAGAAGATGTTAATGTCAAAAATGCTTGCATATTTTTAACAACAGCAAAAATGGCCTATTGAATTTAAAGTATTAGAGAGAAGGCATAAAATGGCCACAACTATTTAAAATATTAGATTAATATCAGACTAAATGTTAAAATTTATTAAATGTATTGTTTAAAAATAAAATTGATTAAACGACAAAAACATGTGACCTTTTAAGAAAATAAGCAATTAATGCTTAAAAATATATACATTACCTTGTTTTTATCATTCCACATAGGGTTTTATCGAGGAATCATTGCCTGATTTGATTGATCTTTCCTATTTACAGGGGTGCAACACGTTGTTATGACTGTGCATTTGTGTGTTTGTTTGCTGTTGTGTGCAGAATCTCATAAGTGCATTTGAGCTATTGTGTGTGTTTGAGAAGTGTCTTGAAGACAGAGTGAGTGGAGTATGTGAGCCAGCTCTTTTACTGTGGGAGGACAAGATGTTGCACTGTAGAGAGAGCAACTGGCTCTGGTCCCACATATCTTGTGACTCACCAGGCCTCTTCAGCACAGATTCCTCTGCTCTGTGTGTGTGTGTTTGGGTGGATTGGTGGTATGTGTGACTCTGGTTGTGCATGTACAGTTCATGTGCACAGATCCCACAAAATGATCATAAAACCACGGCCGTGCTTAACCTTTGGTATTAGTGAAATCCAAACAGAGAGATGTGCTCCACTGAGAGCCATCCACATTAATAAAAACCAGAAGAACCTGACCAATATATTATATTACGCTCTGAATATACCCACTCTCTCCGCAAAACATTTATTCTAGTCTCTCAGACATACATTTGCTGTCGTTTTGATTAGCGAGGCCGGATGCATTAAGTATAACCAATAATTGCTCTGTTTGGTCCAGTTTGGTTTGGATGAACCATGCAAGTAATGAGACTATTGTTTGAAAGGCATTAAGTGTTCCAGTGTCCTCTGAACACTTCTCAAACACTCTGAATTAGGACTGCATGATTAATCAAAACAAAACTGAAATCATGTTACAGCGTAGTGCAATTGCGAAGCCTGCACTTTAATGAAATATATGTGCTGCGTGTTTCGGAGTGAAGCGCAGCACTGTGTTAATTTACATGCAAACAGCTCATGATCTGGTGTTTTTAGTGTCTCAGAGCAGCTGTATTACCAAACCTTTAATGAGAAGTGCTTATAAAGTGGAAAAAGCTTTAAGGGCTCCCTGCAGTTTTCTGACAAAATATTGTAAGTTTGCTGTTAAGTAAAGTAAATTACTATTTTTTTTATATTATTTTACAGTGAAATATTGCAATATAAATATTTATTGTTTTCTGTATTGTTTTTATTACTACTACTAATAAAAAAAATAATATTACAATCGTAATTTTTGGGCTAAATTGTCCAGCCCCTACAAATAAGCACAGTAAAAAATAATAATAATTAAAATAAAATATTTAATGTTTGAAAACGAAGACAGCTATAAATATTAAGATTGTAAGTTGTGCTGTAAAGTAAATTTTTTCTTAATTTATATATATATCTATATATATATAATATATATATATATATATATATATATATATATATATATAATTT
>NW_015555883.1:556784-569312 GCF_001515605.1 Sinocyclocheilus anshuiensis
TATATATAATTTTACAGTACAACATTTTACAATAGTAATATTTATTAAATATTTGTATTCAGTAATAATATTAAAAATAGCTTTTTAAATCACAATCACATTTTTTAATCGCAGTTCCAAATTTTGTGCTCTGAACTCTTGAGAAATGTGGAAAGCATGCTAGCTATCTCTTTATTATGACTTCTTTAAAGTCACCAAGGTTTTTTTTACTCTCCTAAAACAGTCAAACTAGCAGCATGAACTGGACTACTTGTAAAAGCAATCGAAATATGGCCGCCGTTGCCCTCTGTTGACCCCTGCATTAATAAAACAGACACTATGTCTTCTGTTTGGCATCTTTGTGACTTCTGGAAGGAAAGAGAAGCTGAATTTTCTCTGCGCTCGAGGCCAGTGGCGTTTCTCACGTCAGGGTTATTAATCTATGATTTTCATCACAACTGGCGACCTCTTCACCTCCATTATAATGCGCTCTTTGCAATTTCATACTTAATTTTCAATAGCCACATGTCCTCTATTGCTGAATTGTGAGAATATCTGGATGGGATTTGTGCAGAGTATGAATATGTTCGTGAGAAAATGAGAAACTGTACAGATGCATTGTGTGTGAAGACACTGGAGTCCTCAAAACAGATGCAGATGTTGGAGAATGTGTTTAACTTCTCCCCTTGCCTGGATGGATCCTTTGTTTCATGCAAACATTTAGAGACCAGAACTGCTCTGACCACCAGGCTAAAACGTGAACTCCCTATCTATAGATGACCCGCTATGACCATATTTATGGACCATAGACTTAAAAGGGAGAGAAAAACAGAAGGAGAGAGAGAGAGAGAGGTAAAAGGCAAAGTGAACAAGAGATGCAACAGAGAAGGCCTCATCACACATTGCACTGTTGCCTTGAACAGACATTCCTCTTCAACGACTTTGGCAGTTCTTTAAGAGCCTATTAAACCACACTGTTTTCTGTTGCCCAAGCCTCACAGAGCTTTCTTGGGCAACAGAAAAGAGGTTGGGGCGATGTCTGTCCAATCAGCAGTCTTTAACACACAACTTCACACAGCTAATTGCAAAATAAGATGAAAATATGTGGATCATGCGTAACAAATGCTAACAAGATGCCAGTGTAGATGATGTGATTCGGTTGTAAGCAAATAAAGCAGATGTTGTTTAGAAAACTGATGTATTTCCCAGCATGAAAGGACCTTAGACCAGTGGTTCTCAACCTTTTTGTCTTCAAGGCCTTTTTTTTCATTAAAGACAATATTTAAAGGCCCCCTATATAATTTAATGTACTTCTGGTACTTGTGTTGTAATTAAAATAAACTCAAAAAATATGGTGTCAGTTTAATGTTGTACATCTTTATTTTTATTTTATTTTTAGCATTTTAATTAATATTAAAAATAAGTTTAAACTAAATTTAAATAATGTGAACTATTGCCTTGGACACATTTTGGAGGTTGACCTCTGATGCCAGACAATTGGATTCCTTGCTATCAAAAAACAAAACAAAACAAAAAAACACCACATATAACAGTGGTAGATTTCTTTTATCCTGTTCTTTTATTCCATTACTGTACAATCTTGTCCAGTTACAAATGTATCCTGTCTACCTCCAGTTTTATTGCAAGCAAGAATAGAGATTTATCCTTAAAATGTAAACAATTCAAATCAATGCACTGCTTTTCGCCATCATTCTATGAGATTATTATGTACGGGTTATGATTTAGATTATGGGCTGTTGATACTCAAGGATAAAATAATACTGCTAACACTAGGCATTTACTACATCAAAAAACAATAGGTAGATACATAAATGTAACATTTAGATTCACACAACTGATATAAATGGAAAGTTTTGGAATTACAAAACAGATATTTCACATTGGAAAAAATTACGGGAGCAATTCACAACCGCTTACAGTATAATATTCCAGTATGTAAGAACTGATGTAGTGAAAATGATAGAAAGAGTGAGAATAAGAACATCACAGGACCACATGTAGAGACTGACATGATTCTTTTCACGTTTATATACAATCTATGATACAACTGTAGTATGGCACCATATATTAAATACACGTCTTTCTCCCACTCGCATACATCTATGAGTTTCACACTCACAGTTTATGGCTTTTGTAATCCTCAAAGGACTACACCAGTGTACAACAGTAAGTGTGCGCACCAAGAGGTGATATTTGGGAATAATGTTATAAAATAGCACTAGTGTTGATTGTGTATGTGATCTTTGGATACATCTTCCTTGAGAACTTAGCGTTGGAATGTTTTTAGGAGACTGTATTGTTTTCGACAACAGATCTGAGCTGCAATTCAAGCTCTTTTATGGTGTGCATTATTGTGGAATTTTTAAACCACTGGATGGTTGTGGATTGTGCATTTATCAAAAGTTTGGCACTAAGATGATTTCAAATAACTAACAAACACTGACATTTACGAACCTTTTTTTGGCTTTTCTCAGTGGCCTCATAAGTCTTTTGGGTGTTTTTGTATTCAGCATCATGCCAATGTAGACTCAACGAAACATTTTAAGCAGAAACCAAACTCCAGAAAGAGTTCATATGTACAAAGACTATTGCAGAATATCACCACTAGTGTATGACGCCCCAACCCTTTTCCTAGCAAGACAGTTCAAAAGGAAGCTACTAGACTGTAACTCACATCTCCAACTAGGTTTGTGCCCACTCCAGATCATCGGATTTCATTCTTTGCTTGTTTCTTCTCAAGTCCCAAATCAGTAAAAGTGGCAGCGCCCCCTACCGGAGTCTCAGGAGGAAAAGCACAGCCCGCAGCACTCCATGCAGATCTCCAGACAGTCTGCAGACTCGCAGCACGCGTCGATGATGCCGCAGTCCATGTCACAGGGCAGGTCACAGTCACCACATTCCTCTGAAGCGCAGCAGCAGCAGAAGCACGAGTCGTCTGATGCGCAGGAGCCGCATGTGGTGCAGTCCAGCACGATGTTACACAGTGTGAGGAACTCGCAGAACAGACAGGCCAGGATGCAGTGGACACAGCAATCTGGATGCAGCACAGAAAGTTAGTCACAACAGAAATCTCTCTGGCGAGTGATGGATATTTGCGTCAATCAAACTTCCTGCAAATGAAAGCAAAAGTGTACAAACAATCAGGGTTATTGTGCAGTGAGGTCTGACTCACCATCCTGGGCCTCTGTGGGGATCTGGGAGCTGTTGGATTTGGAGCTACCTTTGCTCCTCTTGCTGCTCTGACTGTTGATGGATGGGTTCGACTGCAGTTTCTTGGGGTTTTTATGGGCTGTGGATGAAGATGAGGAGGATGACGAGGCGGCTCGTGAAAAGGTTCCGTTTCTAACCGCACTGCTATGCGGCTTGCTGTCTCTCCTCAGCAGCGCCGCTGTTTCAGTCGAGTTAGATAGCGTGGGGTGTATGGGCGTAGACCGTGCTTGAGGTTGATCTGAGAGAGAGAAAGAAAACAAACAAAAAGGTGAGCAGGGCTATAGCTGGGTTTTATATCAGCTTTTTCTGCTGCTGTGTAATTATTCTCCTTTTGCAGCCTAAGGATGTGTAAAAGAAAAACAGCAGCTGCATATTTGTGACTAGAAGACTTAGTTAGCATCTTGTTTCTTCAAATAGAATTAACCGTTTCCTCACATGTACCAATCAACTTCCAAAAAAGGGCCTCAGGCAGATTCTTGTGTAATACCCAAGAACTTTACTTAAAGATCCCACTGTACAGAAAGGGAGCGGTAGTGTGCTACAATTTTTTTGTTTTTTAATTAGCTTCTAATTGTAAATATAACTTGCGCAAGTTATAGAAAGTTAAGAATAGTAACATGTACAGTAACAAGTAACAACAGTAATTATTCCTGTGATGGCAAAGCTGAATTTTCAGCAGCCATTACACCAGTCATACACGATCCTTTAGAAATCATTCTAATATGCTGATTTAGTGGTCAGAAACATTTATTGTTATCAAAGTTGAAAACAGTTATTCTGCTTAACATTTTTGTGGAAACTGAGATAAATTATTGTTATTATTATTATTATTATTATTATTATTATGTTGTATTCTTTTTTTGTTCAAACAAACAGCATGTCTCACTTTTGGTCATTTTAATACAGCTTTGCTGAATAAAAACTATTAATTTATTAAAGAAAAAAATAATATTATATATAATTTGAATCTTATGAATCCTACTGATCCTAAACTTTTGAACAGTAGTGTGCATCTCAACATTTTTGAATTTACACTTTTAATAGTTTCGATTTTAACATTAACTTTACAGTATTTATAAAATATTTACCTGTATATATTTTTACTAAATTATTATTATTATTAAATAAGTATACACATATATTAATATTTGAGTGATAAATTGTTGAAGCTATATTTTTAATTAATTGAAAAGTGTGAACTTTTTGCTACTTTAAATCAAAGACTATTAAAACATCTATCATATGTGTTAGATCACAAAACTAGTCTAACGAGGCTTAGGAAACTTAATGAGTATATAAAAAAATATCAGTGTTGCTTAATTTTATAAATCACCAACAAAACCAGCAAATTCAATTGATCTCCCAGTCCTACTTTTTTCAGCAGGTCATCCACAGGAAGAAACAAGGGCAAGACTGACTGATATTGATGCCAAAGTAGGGTTTGTTTCTGGGAAAGAGCCTTCAGTGTTCAGTAGGGACAGGAGTCCTGATGGAAAAAGCGCATGTGTTTACAATATCCGCTTGATGCTTGCAGGTCAGCAGTAAGCATGGGGTCTAGACTGTTGATATGACTAGACACAATGGTATGGCTCATGTTTTCAGATTCACTGTCTTAGCTACTCTATCATTTTCATCTGTCTCTTCTACGGTTGTGTATCGTTTCAGTATGATGGCTTTCCCCCCAACCAGCTTCAAAGCACCAAAGAGAAACAGTCCAAAACAAACAGACAAGCAAACAAACAAAGAAACAGGAATTAATAAACCGAGATCAAGAGACCAGAATGGATTTGCATACCATTGCTTCAGAGTTGCAGGAAGAGTAAACAAAGGAACAAACAACCAACATGAGATCACCGCTATGCTTCATTTCCCACAGAGAGCAAATGACAAGACAACATACACAAATCAAGCAAAGGAGCAGAAATTGCAGGAAACATTTCTGTGTGCCTCGAAAATGAAAATTAAATAAAACCAGACATCTAGGGGTCCAAACAGTAGAGATTTTATAGTAGAGGATGGCTTTAAAATAAATGCAATAATCAAGCTCTACAGTAAAGAGTCTAAAACATGCAGCCAACTCTCTCTAATGTAACTTCCGAAATATTAGGGTTTTTTTTTTCATCTGAAACATGCTGTAACATATTCCAAAATGACTTACTGTATTTGAATTAATGAGAGATTAATGGGAGCGGTGCGTGAACCCAAGTTTATTTGTATAGCGCATTTCCCACATGCCGATGGTTCAAAGTTTTGCTTTAAATAAATTGGTTTATACTTGGCATTTGTGATAAATGCTGTTCATACTGAATGCCACTATAATTTATGTTTGTTTTATACTTATTACAATTCCTGTTCTGTTCTAAAGACCGTTACATTTAAAGGATTTGTTGTGGAGTGAGGGGAACTAAATGGTTTATAGTGTTTATGTTTGTAAACATTTTTTTAATTATTGGCATTTTACATTACTTCTGAATATAATAATGAAATGTGACTTACAGTCAGGTGCAACCTATTTTCTGGAAAATACGGTATCTGCAAACTTCAGACTTCAGCCACGCTCTCTAAATCGAATGCCTCATAAAAGACAGAAACATTTTTAGGTCTAATTAAAAATAAATGCTTTGTTTCGGGCACAGGCACTGATTAAACAAATACTCAATTAAGCTCTTGAATCTGGGCACCGTATGGTGGACAACTGTTTGAAAAGCGGACCACAATCCATGCAGGCTGCCATCGAAAACAAAAGAGTGTGTACAATGATACGCCGCGGTGCAGCCAGATCAGGGTAATGAAAACAAAAGGAGAGGCATATCAGCTAAAGTTATGTCTAATGTTATAATTACAACGTCAGTCATTTTGTGCACTGGGTGTGAGGATGAGGCCAAACGTTTGGCGTTCTGAAGTTCAGACACAGTCTCCCTGTGAGTTTACAGCCTACAAATGTTCTAGTGTTCCTCCACAAACTGCTCGTGGAGCTGACTTTGGCAAGCAGTCTACAGCACTTCGTATATTTTACTCTGGAGCACCGCAAAAGACTAATTATTCTGAAAAAAAGAAAAACTATGTGAAATGCAGACCTTCAGAGCCAAAAGAAAATAAACCCCCAAAACAGAGAAAGGCTAAATGGACCTTTTACGTTAAATGTTTTGTTATATTTTTTTGTGAATGATGATAGTATTTAATCCCATCTTATTGCTGCACTAAACATTTTCACATAAGAGTCCCATAAGAAACGACTAAAGGGAACATTAAGAGAGCCAGAGTTCATAGGAATACGTCTGGTGCCCATGCGGAGGCATGTGGACTCGACAGAGTCCAGGAAAAACATACACAAACACACCTCGTTCTATTCACAGAGTCTGATGGTGGAAGGTCTAGAAGACAGAACTGGCAATCAGCTACATTAGATAATGGCTGAGTGGACACATGCCCACAGTGTGCTGGTGTTGGAGCCTGGCCGAGGTCAGACCGCAAGCAAATTCACTCTGATTGGATATTTTGCCATTTCAAACCTTACTCCAGATGTTGAGTTTGTTACAAAGAAAAAAAAGATAACTCTTTTTTTAAGTGCATTAAATGTCAGAGTCTATGAAAAGACTAAAAGCCCGCATTTCTTTAGAAGTGAAAGCAGTTTCTTCTTTCAAGCGGGTAAACATCACCCTTGAGTCCATATGTTCGGTGTTAGATTGGTGGGGTGTTTATAATGAACTTCCACCCCCATTTGTTTGCCAGGCTTTATTGTGTATGATCTTGAGCTTGCCAGGTCTAGATTGAAGGATCAGCCCTTCAGAAACAGTTACAGTTCACCATGGAGTTAGATCTGACATTTGAAGCTGTGATGCTTTCATACACGGAGACAAAGACAGTAAACCTGAACATCACATCTACATCACCACCAGCTGCTGAGAGGTTCACAGCACAACTGTGGTCTGGCATCTACAATATTACCTTTATATTAATATTACCAATATTACGCATTACCCTTCAAATGTATGGGTTAACTAAGATTTTTTTTAAATGAAATTAACGCTTCTTTTCAGCAAGGATGCACTCAACTGATCAAAAGTAAGTAAAGACATTTATAATGTTACAAAATACATGCTGTTCCTTTGAACTATTAATAATAAAAAAAATCCTGAAAAATCTAAATATAAGCAAAGTATTTTTTGAGCGCCAAATCAGCAAATTAGAAGGATCATGTGACTCTGAAGAGTGGAGTAATGACTGCTGAAAATTCAGTTTTGCCATCACAGGAATAAATTACATTTTAAAGCAGATTAAGACAGAAAAAGTGAGTATAACGAATTCTTTCAGTAACATTAAAAACTCTTACTGACCCCAAAGTTTTGATTTGAACAGTAGTGTATATATGAATTTATATATATCAACTAATACATAATGTGTTTATTAGCAACCATAAATGTCTTTTAACACAGAATCCCAGATGTGCATCTCTTTTCTCAAGAAGTGGTGCTTGCAAATCAGAGTTGAAGGTACACACATTTTGTGGCCCATATACATTATGGTCCAGAAAGAGCACACTAAGCAGTATTCGGTACATAACTATTGACTAAATATTGTCTGATGATCTGTGCTTGCTAAAATTACTTTTGTAAAAAAAAAAAAAAAAAGTACAAATGCTTTGTAGTTTCACTAAGGAATGTTCAATAAATATCTGGATATTGCTATAGGAGTGTTTGCAAAGGAAACTAATTCACACTAAAACTCAAGTGATCGTATAACAATGCATAAATAAATGCATTTAAGTGTGAATGTGAAGCACATGATGAAGGCTACATTATGAAATGAAAGTTCTACTCTTTTGTAAGTGTAAGACTAGTATCTTTATACAAGGTGGCTCAGTGAGAAGATAAAAAAAAAAACGTGTTAGACAATAACACAATGGCTTTTTAAATCCAGCCAGAGAAAAATAAAACATTTTCAAGAAAGATTAAAACTTATGTTCAGACATATACTCTTAAGAAACTGTTTCACAGAAACACATTGTTTTCACAGTGACTCGTCCAAACTTGCATTCAGAGTGTCTATTTCAAGGTTAAATAGATAGATTAGTGGCTCTCGGAACAGCACTGTATTGTACACTGCTTGAGTTACACCCACAACATTTCAGACTTTTTTGATCTAAATAAAAGTGCACACGCGGTTAAAGGGTGTAAACATATTTAAAGACCAGTGGGCATTTTTTTTTTTTTTTTTGGAAAGTTGGTGGTCAGGAATTGAATCCACAATAACATGGGGCATATTTGTGTTATCCTGTGCTGCAGTTTTTGGATGAGGTATTTGACTCAGGATGTTAATTTGTTTGTGTGCATTTGTGTTTAGGGCAGTAAACACACAGCGTCAGTCGGTCTCCTGGGCATCTGCCAGTAAGACAGAAATTTCTACAGAAGCCACAAGTTTCTCTGCTGAGAATCAAGAGGGCAAAACTATGACACATCTTGTGCTCTCATATCCAAAACGAAGTTCATATACATGCATAAAAACGTGACATGTTCACATACATTTCAAAGCTTTGATACATTACCATATATGCATTTTACATACTGAACACACAAACCTAGTCAGGATTATGGTGAATGAAGTCGTTGTTGGGTTGTGGGTAAATCAATACTGAAAGAGACTGGATGTCCACCTTCTATCAATTCAATCAGTTTTCATTATTTACCGTGCAACCAAAGAACACCAGAAAAAAAGGGAGAGATGGACAGAGTAAGAGTGTCAAGAAATCGATGTGTGGATGTGAAGCTGATGACAAATGACAAGAAGTAAATCAAAAGGTAAAATCTTCATCTTTAAGAGAGGCTTTACTGAAGTTCTCTCATCTTTAAACAGTCTTCCGCTGCTAAAATAATAGTCCGTCAGTGCATTACTCTGCAGTCTGAAATCATCTGTGGGTGAGGACACTCAGACAAGGGGTGAATCATCCTCAGGTTGCTTGTAAAAAAATGTAAAACTATATTTCATAAAATTATATATTTTCCAAAATCATCCATAAAGCACATGGATCAGCAGCTCTTAGCATCGCCCATTCTATCCTTATCTAAAATGCACAATTTAGGCCTGAGATGTCAAGTTTCTCTAGGTGTGCAGAATCACTCAGGACCCACTATATCATCTGAACATGCGCCTTTCTGGCCCCCTGAGACCCCCAGACGTCAGCTGCATTATCTCATCTTAAATTCCCTGCCCAGAGCCCCAGGTTTCCCATAACACCTCATTTATAGTCCCCCACTGGTCCAAACAGCCATGAGTAACACTACCTTCTGTCTAAAACCTGCAGGACCACAGAAGCCAGTGAGTCAGCACTTTTTCATTAATACAAAATGAAAACACAAACACATGAAATCTTCAAGAGCAACAAGCTATCAAACATAAATGATTATCTGTTCTTACTGAGAAATGTTCAGCATTTAAAAAAAAAAATAAAATAAATAAAAATAATGTGTAGGACAGATGGTGCAAATAAAAGCACCATATCTTCACACCAGTGAAATGGAAATCCCCTACTTTCTAAACAAGGATGCCTGTTGTCGGTAAAACCGAAAAGAAAAAGAAAACATCCAAATGTGGCAAGGGATAAATTATATGGCTCTTTGAAAAGCAAAGTCAAATTTTACAGGGTGGCCTCAAACAAAAAATACAGCATATAGTATGTTCACAAGAGATCAAGTAATCTTTAATCCTGTTCTGCCTGAGCTCATTTCAATGACAATCTCCAGCGATGAAGACTCTAATCAGAGAATTTTAAAGCTGTAATTTAAGCCAGCACTTTTTCCTCTTACTTCAAGTCATTTATTTCCCCTGATGCTGGCCCCTCTGAACACTGATAATAGATGATGTGATGAGTGAGACATAGGAACTGAGCTTTAAGCCCTGCTGAAGCTGAATAATTCAATAAAAAGTCCAGAATGGGACTGAGAGACAGGATATGCAATGAGACCTTTCTCTGACCAAATTCAATTTTTATGAAGCCATCTCAGAAGCCGTTTTCCAATACAGTACATGGACCTCCCCAATCATCATTTTCCTAGCTGGTGTTCTGACAATCAGTAGAGCGGTACATTCACTTGATCAGTTCAGAGGAAATTCATTGATAAAATATCTTGAAATGCTCCTGCTAATGAGAGTGTATGAGGGGGATGAGTGATTGTACTGATTAGGGCTGGGTATCGATTCAGATGTCCCAATTCGATTTGATTTTGATTCACAAGCTCTCGATTCGATTCGATTCTAGATTTTTTGATTACATTCAGTGAATATAGTTTTAATACAAATGCTATTGATATTTCTAAAAAATGAACAGTAAACATCAGTTTACAAATGGTGAATTAATAAAAAGAAATTAAGAACCACATGCCTGTATTTTAAACCTATTCTTTTTTTTGTATAGAATACCCTTTTTTAAACTTAATTTTTCTGGTAATCAGATGAAGGCATAAAACATTAATTTAATTTATCCTAATCAAATGAAAATTAAACCCTTTTATTTTTTGGCGAACAAGTCATCTTATAGTGAGACGGCAGAAGAAGCTGAAAACACCGCGAGCGTCATCCACACTTTAGTATGTGTGTAGTAAACAAAACTGTGCGCTGCGCCATCCGCCATTCATTCATTGCAGAAATCATGGCGCCTTATGTGTGATATCAAATGCTTCCGCAGATTTATAGTATTACTATAGCATTTCACCTGAGCATTGCGAATCACGCGTATGGCCATGATAAGCACTGAATGAATGACAGGCTTTCTGTTGTAACATCGCACAAGGTAAATAAGGGTGACATCTAGTGGAGAAGACTAATGATAAGATTCACGTTAATCAGATCTTGTTTTAAATGTTTGCTGAAATAAATACCGGAAAAGATCGATTCGTGGCTTTTGAGAATCGATATCGAATCGACGTCATTTAAAAAAAACTATTAATCGAAAAATCAATTTTTTTGCCCAGCCCTAGTACTGATGCACAAACAAACACAACAGTCTAGACTGCCAGTACTGATTACTGTCATTATGTTATTGTATCACGCAGGGTGAACTTAAAACCAGACGTCCCAGGCAAATGAAATGGCTCTTCAGAAAAAGTCATGTCTTTAAATTTATCCTAGGGCTCAACATGAGGATGACCGAGTGGCCCAGGGCCAATGTCAGAATTTCAGGCCAGTTGACAGAACAATCACTTGCCTTTTAGTTGCCATGTATTGGATTTGAAAGCAAAGAGCACCTCTTATGGAAACGATCACATAGAAGTTCATTCGATCTTTAAGACCAATTAGTCTTAGTGTTGGGCAAGTTACTCTGAAAATTTAATCAAATTACTGATTACTCCTTTTAAAAGTAATCATGTTACTGTTCTGATTACTTTATTTCAAAAGTAATTAGTCATTAATTACATTACTAGTTACGTTACTTTTTTCTCCATGAAATCCCAGCATACACACTCCTTATTTCAAAAGTAATTAGTAATTAGTTACATTACTAGTTACATTACTTTTTTCTCCATTAAATTTATGAAATCCCAGCATACATGCTCCCGATAAATATCTGTTATTAAAGCATCAACATTCACAGAACACTGTTATTTTTAACTAAAGCAAGCTGCTGCGTGCATGGTTAGGCAGAATGCCAGCAAAGAGCGCTGCATTTATAATCTCTAAAAGACATCTCAGTTCATCGCAATCTCACAAATCTCTGTTATAACACAATAAATATATGCATAATGAATCTTTCATTATGTCTACAATTCGTGAACTCGCAAATTTCAGCACTGCATTTCTCAACGCTGCAAACACGTGTTATAGCCTAAATAGAAACTCTGTTTTTAAAACTCAATTGAAACAATTGCACCTGTTAATTGTTTATATTTTATATTAGTTCATGTAGCTTTTGTGCAATAGATGAATAACAATTTATTTGTTTTAGATATTTTATGTTTAGATATTTACAGGGATTGAAATTAACTTTTTCACTCACCAGCCAATTTGGCTACTAAATTTTTAAACTTCTACTAGCCAAAAAAAAAAGAAAAAAAGACAGAAATACACCAACAGTTTGAGGCCGTCTACACTGGGCGTGACAAAGCAACCGTTGCAAATCATTTTGTCAGTACTAGGGGTGTGCGATATTGACAAAAAATAATATCTCAATATTTTCTGTGATTTTATCGATAAAGATAATTAGATGATATTTTGCTGAGTGTGTTATTGTGCTGATATCTTAAGGACTGCCGTGGACAGCTGACTCCTAAAATTTTTGATATTCTTCATATTCTGTGTGGTGATCAGTTCACAGCAGTGATAGAA
>NW_015555883.1:569841-581455 GCF_001515605.1 Sinocyclocheilus anshuiensis
GGCTGTGTTTGGAATGTTTTTTTGTTGGCTAAATAGCACAGAAATAGCGCAAAAACAGCCAATATGGTGTCTAAAACGTAAGTCTCTTGATATTAACTTACTGTTTATTGAACTGTTGTATAAAATAAATATCACATTTGTAACCAAAAAAACGGCACTCTTCGTGTGATATTGATTAACTATATGAATTTATATAAATATATACATTTTCTGCCTCCTTATCTTGAATTATGTGATCATTCTTAATGCATATTAATAAACTGAATCATGCAGTGAAAGAACCACTCTAAATGCGCACACGCATTAAATCCTGTGTTGGTCTAACCAGACTTCATCACGTCGCATATGCACGCCTCTGTAGGTGTGTTTTGTTTAGCTTTTGCAATATACTCGATAATGTCATGATGTCTCACGAGTTCAGTATTTGCGCTAAACCTGCGCAGATTTGACCTGCCAAGAAATCAATGAGTGAACATAATTTACAAAAAGTAGCCCGCCAAATTGGCTAGTGATTTGACAGCGTTACCCACCACAGCTGATTTTTACCCGCATTTGGCGGGTTGGCGGGTGTTAATTTCAAACACTGGATATTTCTATTTTGCGGGAGTTCCGTGAATCATTTTATTCTCCCGCATCCCGCGCACACACACAAGTCTGCACTCGCCTATCAAATCTTGTTCCGCGCCGCACTCTGTTGCGTCGGGTCTCGCGGGAGAGCAGGTCTCTAATCCACTAGCACTTGACTCGACAATGCTTGTGCTACATCCTTTTTACAATCTCCAGAATATAAAACACTGCATTCTGTCAGCACTGTAACGCGGCAGTAACGTATAGAGACCTCGGCTTGTAACTATACTCTAATTACTATTTTGAAAATTATAACACGTTAAATTCCTCCGTTACTAAAAAAGTAATCAAATTACAGTAACGCGTTACTAAGTAATGCATTACTGCCCAACACTGGTCTTAGTCTTTATTACTAAGATTTTCTGCAAGACTTTAAAGAGCAGGTCATATGGGTTTTTGAAAAATATCTCTTTTGCAATTTATAACGTAGCTATCCTCAATATCTTTATTTATCGTGCACTTTTTTGATGACCAACTTTGCAGACTGTTTTCATTTAAGGATAGCTACGTTATAAATTGCAAAAGAGATATTTTTCAAAAACCCATATGACCTGCTCTTTAAGGACTTTACATTTCCATTGTATAAAAGAGCTATGTAAATAAATGACAGTCAGTAGGGATCTCCATGACTGAGGCCGATGCCATACGCATCTGGATGCATAGCCAACGATACGATACATTAAAGATACATATGAAGCAGCTGCCGATACGATTGACTCCTATCACGATGCAGTACGATTAAATGAAAACAGTCTGCAAAGTTGGTCATCAAAAAAGTGCACGATAAATAAAGATATTGTCTCTCAAATGAGAGAGTCGATTCTGAATCGCCTTAACGAGTCGTCATATTTTCGAATCTTTTGCCTGTTACCGGTATACGTCACTGGGTACTAACACATTTGCATAATCCCGCCTGCCCGCGACTCTGACCTGCAAAACAAACACTTCCGCTAGTTAGTGTGTTTACATCATGTCGAGAAGACACTGTGTTCAAGGACTAACACATTTGCATAATCCCGCCTGCCCGCGACTCTGACCTGCCCACAAACACTTCCGCTAGTTAGTGTGTTTACATCATGTCAAGAAGACACTGTGTTCAAGGATACCACAGAAATACAATTTGAACCTTTTGTTGTGTGCTCGTCATTTTACCGAGGACTGCTTCCCTAATCTTGGCTTTTATCTTCTTCGGCTTTCTTTATTTAGACTAACAAGCTTTCCGAACCACAACCTGTAAGTACGATTGATACGTTATGTTTAACATTCTCAATTGAGTGCACAAAATATCAAGTTTTTTTGCTAATATGTGATGTATACCTTGTGCAGCTTTAGGTTTCCATGTAAAGTACGATATTACTGTCTTACTGAATAAATAGTTCTGATAATTCGCTGTGAACGCACTATGTTTTCTGACCTTAGATGCATTTAAACCTGTTGTTGAGGACTCCAACACAATATTAGGACACTTTAAAATACCATATGACCTGCTCTTTAAATATATTAACCAGACCTTAAAATACTGCATTTTAATGAAAACGTTGGATAGTAAGCTCAGAAAACAAATTCTACAAGTATTAACATTTTTACCCTCCCTAAAACAGTGAGCAGTGTTTTTTATTTTTTACAAAAAATGGTTTTGTAAAAGCAATCTCCACTTATATGACATCAACACAGACTCCGCTAGAAGACCTAAACCCATGTTTTCACTCGCTTTTTCACTTCTCAATCACACTAGACAGATTCAAACAAAAAAAAAGTGAATTTAACAGCCTTTCTGCACTCTCATTCAGTCTAGAAATGCATGCAACATCCATGACATCATTGCCCCGGGCTGAAGCATTGGGACCTGGCTGAATCTTCACACTACTGTTTACAACAAATATTGCTGATTTATGCACAAAATGAAACTTGCTATGTCACTATCGAGAAGCACACATTTTACACATATGCAAAACTCTAATAAAAGCACACCGCAAGCCTCAAAGCACACATGGATCCATAAAGGACTGCACACTCCTTATTAAGCAGATGATGCAATAGTGTTCAACATTTTATGAGTCCCAAATAGGCACATCTCACTGGTCCATCTCCAAATAAAACCATGCACGTCGAAGGAGACACGTTTGCAGGGAAAAAGTTGAGGTGGAGTTGTACATTTTGTCCTGTTACATTCTGTGCGTGTTTGCATTTCTCTCCTTCTCTTTTTCTCTCTATTGTTTTCCTATTCGTTGTCTCGCTCATGTAGTGGATGAATCACCTGCCAATCATCATTAGGGTGTCCTCTCTCTGCAGCCAATCCGGTGCTGCCCTGCTGATTTAAAGGTCTCTCGGCGTGCCTAATGCCTAGTTCACACTACAGGATTTTAAGCCCGATTTGCAAGTTAACGAGCTCGCCGACAGGTCGGGCTGTGATCGAGGAAAAATCAGTGGGTGATCGGTGCTCGGCAATCTTTGTGTGTGAACTACACCGACGGCAAACAAATATCTAGCTTGTCAAATATCTGGACCGGTCGGCCGACTCGACATCACATGGTGTCAGGTGTCGTGACGAGCTACAGCCAATGAGAGAGCAAGGCATGGGTTGAGGTCACCGGAAGAAAAACAACATCAGCAACATAGCTTAAAGAAAAGTTTGGACACAATAAAGCAAAAAATAAAATAAGTTTTATTTAATATGAGCTGCTCTTTGGTTTTCAACTGCAATAACAAACATTCTCACTGCTGACTGCTGCTTTTTATATAGTATATTTCCCGTTATGAATTATGATACCGCTTGGTTCTTTGGTCCGTTGGGTCGGATTGCTTTCTCACCACGAGCGAACCGCTCCAGAGTCCGTTTGCAATCGGTTCGAGACCACCTCTTCACGGAGGTCTCGGTACACTTGTTTGGTCCTCTTTTGTTGCACACCCGAGTGCGATTGCTGCATTCACACCTGCCCAAACGAACCGCACCAAGAGGGACAACGAACTCTTGCGCGATTAAACCGAACTAAATGAGGCAGGTGTGAAAGCACCCTCAGTAACAGGACATATCAACAATCTACCCTTTAGTCAGAGGACTTAGTCACAGCCTACTGACTAGTACACACCCAGTCTACATCTACACAATCAGAGACACTACAGACTCCTTAGCACTGAATTTAGGATCAAATCCTAATCAAATTGTACGTGCGTTTTATAAACGAGGCCCCAGATTCTTTTATAACAGAGACCTTAATATATCTGTCCCTCTGGCCAGTGTCATCAGTCCTAATTTCCTCATCATTTCATCTGTTTCCATAACAATGGAACAGACAGACCATGTACAAACAATCTGTGAAGGGCTGCTGGGTAACATAGTCCAATTGTTTCATGCTTACATGTTATACTTTTGCCAGGAGTGCTAGTGAGGTCCGTTTGGGACAAGCTGTTGTTGTTGTTGCCATTCTCCACGTCTCCTGGCTTTTCCATGGGTGGGGTGTTTGAATTCTGTGCTTTCTTCTCACCAGTTTCATTCCCTTCTGAGGCCAAAAAACACAAACACAGGAGAAAGAAATAAAAAAAAAGTTATACAGAGAAATTTACACAGGGCTTCGCTGTCATATCAATTTCTAAAGTGTTTTGATGCAACAACAGTACAATGTGGATGCCCAGTTTGGAAATGTGTTTATATTTGCACTAGCTATTTTGCTAGATCATCACTTTGCATGCACGTTGTGCTCAAGTATCTGTGAAAGTGCATTCATGCAGTCATCAGCATGTGTTTGTGTGTGCGTGTTTTATAAGTTAGCGCTGGAGCCAAGTGGTCTTATTATGTGGCCTGGTAATTATACGGGGCTGTCTGAGGAGGCTAGAGCAGCATGACATCAAAGAGGGTCAGGACTGGGTCTTAGCGAGGAGAAGCGCTGTGTTTAGCTGAGCTGAGTGTAACTGAGCTCTGCTCTGTCCTGGCCTCTTGCCCATACCTACCCAAATGGAAGCCAGCTGGGCTTTACTGGCTGTCTGATAAACACACAGCATCTCTTGTGGAACATCAGTCCACTGCTCTCTGTTTATTTCCTTTAGTGACTCTCTGCCTCGTTTTGCTTTACTTGATTTTGGCAGACTCCAGTTTCTAAATTTTTTATGTGATTGTGTGATGTGTCGAGGGATTTTTATCTTATAATTTTGTTGACAAGAGGATTGCTTTTTAAAGAAATTACCTTAGCAGGGTCAAGATTGACGACAACTGATTAGCCATCCAACAAATGACTATTAGGAGTTTTGCATGGTAAAACCCTCTCAGAAAAGTTTTTGATCTGTAAAGCATTGCAGATACAGCATTCAAATGGACGTCTTTTTGTCATTGCATAGCATCTTGATCGGAAACGATTGGAGAATCCCTAGTTCCAGCAAGACTAGTCAATTAAAAAATATATATAGATATTGCACTTGTAGTAAAAACTAAATCCCTAGACCTTGGTGAAAAAGAGAGCCAGAAAGAGAAAGAGAAAAAAAAAGGGAGAGGGCTGAGTTTGAGTGACAGGGATCTTGACCTAACAGTCTCAGACATATCTAACTGCTGACAGAACTGTATCCATACACTCTTATTTATTTTCTCTACTAAACTCTTTCACCTCTGAGCAGGCAAACCAAGACGACTCACGAGGGGCTTCCATCCCCCATTTCCTCAACCAAAACTCTAACAACAGACAAATTGTCAGGCCTGACCTCATAGCTCACAGAAACAACATTCTCTTCTCCTCAACTTCAATGACTGTGATTGACCAATCAGAATCAAAGTATTCCAGAAAGCTGTATTATAATAAACATTCAGTTATTAGAGTGAAGCAATACAGAGACAAAGAAAGAGAAAAGTGAGAGAGTGAAACCTGCAGGATTCAGAGAGTTGCTGATGAGGGTGAGTGTGAGAGCAAGTGTGAGAGCAGCGCTAGGGCTGTGGACAGACAGGGATCATGTTTATGAACCATTTTAGCTTTAAAACATAGACCACTGAAGCCTGCCTCAGTAACGCTGCTGAATAGAAGTCTGCTTATATACCGCTGTATAAGCGTGCGTCAGCTCCTTCTGTTCTCCCATTGCTATGGATCACTGAGCATTAGCAACTGGATCCCAGCAGTTATCAAAGGCAGAGCTTTAATTCCTCATCATAATCAAGGCGTACAGCAGGCAGGGGAGATTTACTGCACAGGCATCAGTGTTTCAGCTCAGCCTTCCATATTATGTGGTGAGGAATTTCAAGAACCCGCACTTAATGATCTCAGAAATTACGCCACGTTTGCAAAAGCCTTTCAAAATCAGATCTCTGGGTTAACGATCTAGTGCTTTAGACACACTAGTTGTTTTAGAGCTGGCCAAGTACATTACAAAATAAATAAACATTTGCTAAATATGATGGACTATGGTGTGTATAGGACATTACTTGTACACGCAACATGTGTGGACCCCAGAGGCAGAAAATGTGTGGAAACTTTACTTGACTTGTAAACAGGGCTCATACATTTCCCAGTAAACAACATAAGAACATAGGAATAAAAATATAGTATGTTGGTAATGGTCATAAAGACTTTATGGCATTAAAGGCATTGCACTACATGTAATGTTCGGTGTTATGGGGGGAGAAAAGAACACCTAAATTTTATAGTACCTTTCCCATGACAACAGGAATGAGGTGTCTTATGGTAAAGATTATTTGGAAAAATGTACATCAGCATCTGATTTGGTACAATCCCAGTGAAGTTTTACAGCAATATTCTGTAGTACACACGTGGCACACGTGGTTAGTTCACCCAAAAATGAAAATGACATCAATCATGTCATTTTAAACCTGTGTGATTGTCTTTTTCAGTGGAAAACAAAAGCAGATGTTTTGAGTCATGTTTCAACTTATTTTTTATATGGAATGAAAGAATCAGTGGAGAGTTATTTATTAATTTTATAAAATATCTACTGTGTTCACAGATGGAAGAAAGTCATTCAATCGAGTATGAGTATATGATATTTTTTATTTATTTATTTATTTTTCGAGTAAACTGTCCTTTTAAAGGTGGAGTGTGTCATTTCTGCACCACTAAACAGAACCGCAAAAATAACGTCCATTTCAAACAGATAGTCACACCCCAAACTGGTCGAACCAATGAGTCTGGATGCTCAAACAACCACCAAATTTATACTTTTCAGGGACATCAACCTATTAACTCTTTCCCCGCCAGCATTTTAGAAAAAAGTTGCCATCCACCGCCAGCGATTTCATGATTTTCACTAAAACTTGATGGCCTCCAGTATATTTTGCTGTATGAATATTTGAATATGCAATACACCAAAATAAAGAATCAGAGCCTCTACTTTTAAACAAAAAAATCAGTTTTATTCTAGCTTAAAGCATTCTTTTTTTATCAACACTTGAATATAGGTAGGTTTCATAAAAAAATGCATTATTTTGAGCAAAAAGGTGAGAAAATCACATTTTTATCTGGATAATATTCAGTACGATTATCAAAGCATAAATCCAGTAAATCGCTTCCATCAATACCTCCAAAGAGTTATACAGACATATACCACTTCCTGGATCAACATTATGCAGTTTTCATTTATATGCTGTCTATTGCTGATGATCGCATTATTTTTCATATGTATCTGTTTACATAAGAGATCGCTAGTTTCTCCGTCCTGTTCATGTGTGTTTTTGTTCGGGAGGTTTTGTACTTGTTCAGAAGATGTGTAATAGCGCCCCCGGGTGTATAACAGTGAAAACACGAAAAGCCGTAAAAAAAGAGTTAATAGTTTCCTCTGCATATTAAACTAGGACAGAAGTATAACATCCAAAAAAATGACACACTTCACCTTTAATAAGCGAGCAGAATGACAAATGTTCTGCAGGTGTGTACAACATCCGGTTACCAGGCCAAGACATTCATACATGGCTGATTCTGAGTCACTCTCCTTGCCTCAAAGTTCTCCATCTCTCGCTGTGTCTCTCTCTTTCTCAATCTCTTTCTCTCCTTTCTGTGGTTTTGCCTTATTTACTCCTGAGGTCTGTGAGCACACACTGAAACTTTCTATAATCTTCGAGCAGTCAGGTATGAGGCCTGGTATTAGAGACTGAGCAGCCATGTGGCTTTACAGGGACACTTTGAAATACTCTCAATCCTCAAACCCCAGCCTTTCTTTATTTTGTGGCAGAGTTGCTCTGTCTTCAGCAACCCCTACTAATGCTCTTTCAGAAGAAACAGACAAAAGAGAAAGAGCGAGAGACTGACAAGAGACTTAGAGATATTTCACACCCCCATGCATCTCAGTGGAATAGCTGAACTGAAGACTAGGCAAGAGACATGCTTGAATTAGAACTTCCTCCAACTCTGGTATCCAGGACTTCTCCTTTGACTCGATGAGACCTCCCCTAACAGCGATGACTGTAAATTCAGCTTTTAATGGAATACAATAGATTACACCATTTGAAAAGTACTTTCTCTTGTGCAGCAGCAAAAATATTATCCCTTTCAATCCAGAGAAAATTTGCAGAGTTGAAGTGTAAAACTTGCATATTCACTATTCAGAGTTGCCTGGAGAAAAATGTATTGGAGTTACACGACAGAATTGAGAGTTGAAGTGTAAAACTTGCATATTCACTATTCAGAGTTGCCTGGAGAAAAATGTATTGGAGTTACACGACAAAGAAAACTGTTAAATATCAGGCAATCTCAAAGGCAAGCCTAGAAGAGCACTGCACCGGCCACTTGTGTTGGGAGTTAATTACTTGTCATTATCCTGACTAATTAAAACCATCACTCTTTAAAATCCACCGAGGGTGATATCATGCTAGCACAGTGCGAGGATGGGGAAAAACAAGGGGGAGAGGTAAAAGAAAAAAGTAGAGATGAAATGAAAGGCATAAAAATTAGGTCGATTTTATGCAGCTGTAGGCTAATATTATCATCGGCTTCAGGTTTGGCGGACAGGGTCTGCTGTAGCTCTGCAGGCATCTGGAAAAATGTGCTGGCCACGGGGCACAGAAAACAGAGGGATACATTGGGAATTCGACGGCTACAGAATCAAACTACACTGCAGGCTACATTCCTCAAATTCCCAACTGGTGTACTTTGAGATCTCTTTGAGAAAAGAAGGTGCTAAACACCTAATTTTATTTTAAAATGCAAATATAGAGGGTGAAAACAGGTCATCAAGGGCAGAATTCAAATGTGTTGTACCATGTCTGCATAATGATTGAGATTTGTCTCTCTCAAATTATTACACAACATGTGAAATGTAACAGTACATGCAGGGAGCTGCACCCATGTGGTTGATTTTTGCCAGGCCCCTGAGTCAGCTAACCTCAGTCATATAGTATGCTGCTCCCAGAAACAAAAACTCACTGACTGTTGCATATTTATTCACATTCATCTGTATCTTACTCAATGCACTGCAACTGCATTGAGTGCTACAGGAAACAGGTGGTGCCACTTAGTGGAGCATCTCAGATGGATTAAAGCAGAGCACCTCATTTAAAGCCCACATTCATTCTCCCCTCTTACACATTTGTGAGCCCATCATGACTTTGACACAATTTTTTTTTAGCGATGACCCCTCAGGGATGTAATTAGGGGAGAAAAAAGAAAATAATTAAGCAAACGTCTGTGGCTGATCCTTTGAAGAGACATGCTGATAATAACTATGGTAACATCTTCACTAAGCTTGGCTCTGAAACAATAGTCTAATCTGGGCTTGTAAACTGGCCAAGAGTAAAAACACATGCTTAGGGGGTAAAGCTTCAAAGAACTGTTTTGGAATTTATCCAAATTCACAGATTATTTAGCAAGTACAATAGAGGAGGGGGGAAAACACTGTAAGCTCATTAAAAAAGAAAATATCTGGTATTTAACAGGTTTTAGGGAGGATTTAACAGCACTATATCTTGTGCTTGAAAGTTTCTGTGAGGAGATAGAACAGTGTGAAGAAAGTGGGGGGTCTGTATCTCTGTTTCAAGGCTTGGCATCTTCCATGCGTGACATGCCACGTCTCCTGGTTCTCTTGAACCCTTTCACGAGTAAGTTTAAAATATTCTAGCTGACCCACAAAAGTCAGTTTTTTTAAGGCGACCATTATTTTAGAATGTTTCCCCTTATTGTTTTCATGGCAACACATCATGCTTGTCACGTGACACACCACAGCCACAATAACACTATGACAGATGTATCACTTTTATTTCGTTTTTCATTTTTTATTCAAAATATTCACACACTTGGTTACCATATCATCAACTATCTGATATTCCGATTCTCAAATACGTGTATGTGAGTTTGCTTTGTCATTTCAAAACTTTAGAAATGATCTTGATCTATGATGCAAGATGGGCACCGCCATGTTTGTTTGTGCCGCAGTTCAGAGAGTCCTGTTAGTCGGATTTCCAGCACGTAAATACATCAGTTTCTACCGAAATACATGCAAGTAAGTGGCCGGTGAACTAGGATAATAATCAAGTGAATTTATAGTTACTTACACTATGTGTATCCGATATGAATAAAACCCATTGGATTGTTATTGCCGCTTCCATAGACATCAGTGTATTTTTACAAACTCTAAATGCATTGTTTTACTACTACTTACTGTATGTGTATTTAAATGTCTGAAACCTAAAATAAACATTATGTGGTTGAAAACACTGCATAGTTGTGATCTATGTCAAGCACTGAGCGCGTCCGTGTCTGGCTCAGCGCCAGCCGAAGCACGAAAGCACAGTTTGAATCTGGCAGTTATGTGACGTCACTGAACATTCTAAATCCCATATGTGGGACCGTACTCCCAGGGACACAGAAATAAAAATCCCACATGTGGGACCGTACCGCTCAAAGGGTGAACATAAAAACATTCACTTTTACACAGTCACGCACCTCTTCTGGCTCCAGAGCAGCAACAGGAAGTTTCAAACACACTGGTGTGTGGCCAACAGCTGCCTCATAGGTCAGCACTGATCTGCGCACACTCTCTCTTTCTCTCTCATTTGAACCCTCTCAGTCAAAAAATCCAAATGTTCTCGAAACATGCTTGATAATTTGCCATTTTAACAGTAACATTTATGGCTGATGTGAAAGCTGCAGGAATCCCCCCCTCCCTCAACACCAGTTTAAAAACATCAGGCCAGGCATCAAAGACAGACCCCACAAGGATCCAACATGATGATTGAACAAGAGTGCTCAATTGTATCAGAATATACGTCAGTGGACCATCGGTTACTGCTGTCACTTGGCAATATAATTTAAACTAGAGAGTTTTACTGGACTGAAATAGAATTATCACATCAGAATGGAAATTCATAACTTTCTTTCTTTATGAGGATGCACCAAAAATAGCCCCAGATTGTCATTGGGTAATGAAATTCCAATCATAAACAAGAAGCACCAAAAATATTTTTTAGAGAAGACTATTGTGACACATAAATTAATTTTTACTACTCAACCACAGACAGGAAATTTTAAGCATTCAAAAGCATTCACACCGATAATCACATTTTAGGACTCGATCGGTACTCGCTACACTTGGCCGATCTCACGAACCGATCACAATTTGATGACGTCAACGCGTGATGACGTACATGATGCGTGGGGACATAAATTATTTGGCGCCACAGTGTATCATGTAATCGCCGGTGTGGAAATGCTATGGCATTTCGAGAATCAATGAAAAATTCGCTATTTATCATGTATGTTTTGCATGATGATATGATGAATAGATGGTTAATTTTTAAGAGCAGATTCAGTGACGTTAGAACTGATCTGCGCCTCACTGCACACTAGGGATATGCCGGTATCAAATTTTCATGTTGCGATTAATTGCTAATGCTTTTATCACGGTATACGGTGTTATCACGATATTGAAATTTAGTTTTAAAAAAAAAAGTGCTGTCATAATACAGTATAACAGGTTTAATAACTTTTTTCTTATAACAAAAATAACTGAACATTTAAATGCAATAAAGCAATACAGAAAAATGTATAAAGTTAAAAGTTTTACA
>NW_015555883.1:582529-587307 GCF_001515605.1 Sinocyclocheilus anshuiensis
TCGCACACTGTTCAGGGTGTGTGTGTGTGCACTTTGGATGGGATAAATGCAGAGCACTAATTCCGAATATGGAATCACATCACATATATAATTATTCACGGTATTTAGCAGTGCCCACGATAACAATACCGTGCATATTCATTACCGTGATATATCGCATTACCGAATACCGGCACAAGTCTACTGCACACGTCTGTGGCGCGTTAAGGCTCCACGGGAACCGGAGCTGATCGCGCCCGCTCTAGTCAATGCTTGTGCTTATACCGGCCAGCCGCGGCACGTTTCTGAAGCGGCTCTCCGCGCTGCTTGGTTAAAATAGTCTTTCGTGTCGTCACCGATGGCCTCGTGGGCAGCGCGTCGACATGTAGCGCCATTGCGGGCCACGTGGACCTTTCCCGATCCCATCCCCCCTCTCTCTCCCACTTCGCTTCCTGTCTCACTACTATCCTATCAATAAAAAGCAAAAACGCCAAAAATACATCTAAAAAAAATAGTCTTTCGGGAGTTGGCACAGCGTGGAGGACGGAACAAAACCTCGTCGGAGCCGTAAGGGATAACGGTAACATAATGGCGGCCGCTCTAATGCTTGTGTTTATACCGGCCAGCCGCGGCACGTTTCTGAAGCGGCTCTCCACGCTGCTTGGCTAAAAATAGTCTTTTGTGAGTTGTCACAGCGTGGAGGACGGAACAAATTTTTGTCGGAGCCATAAGGGATAACGGTAACATAACACGCTGATCGTGGGCTGCTTTTAAATGAACATTTATTTATAAAACAAAATATCTTCTTTGGCCATATTAGCCTACTCAACAGCATTAACACAGGCTTTACTCCTTTCAAACTTTATCTGGAATGTAACCGTTTCTGTCACTGCAACTTCGTGATCAGGCGAACGAACACACACACAAAATCGTCTGCCTCATGAAAAAAAAATGTATTAATTTTTTTTCTTACCCGAAACTTACTGAAAATGCAAATTCATTCTCTGCCAGCAGGAGGTGCTTTAAAGCGGGAGAAACAGAGGTTTCCCCAGTAAACGGTCAGTTTTGATATTGTGACAAGCGCCACAAATAAATAAATGTATGGTAAACACATCCCACAGCACAACCACCTGAGCCCAACTTCAGTCTACTCATCACCTTAACTTTAACTGCATTTGTAGCCGGTGCCATAGCCAGACTGATAAACAAACACAGACCGGAAGTTAACTTCAGGCCTCGCGTGTGCGCCCCATGAAACCGTATATATAAAGCTTGAAGCATCAGAATTGGCATCGGTATCGGCCGATCACCATGACAAGAAATCGGTACTCAGTGTCAGCTGCAAAAATCCTGATCGGAGCATCCCTAGTTTCTACCAATCTCATGTTAATCTTGAGTACCTATAGAGTAGCATTGCATCCTTCATATCTCCGAAGAGTCTTTAGTTTTATCAGATTTATAAAAGACACTAAGATACAACTGTGCCGCTTCTCTCAGAAAACAGTCGAGCTCCTGGAGGCGTGCCATGGGTGGAGTTAAAGAGCCACGAGCATGCGCAGCTTTTGCATAGCATAAATAAAACATCAACATAAATAAAACAGGAACAAAAACTTTGAATTAAATTAACTATGGCTAACGAATTAACGAATGAAGCACGTTGATGGGTCAGCTCTTGCTCTGGTTGATGTGTGCGCGCTAGTGGTTCAACGGATCACAAATCTCACAGTTCGGATCATATTACGTTTTTTGAGCCACGGATCAGATCGTTTTTCGGATCAGCAAGAAAAAAAAATCTATGTAACTTTGCTTTCCATAAGTACGATACCACAGCAAAAACTCTTAGCCTAAGAAAGTTTAAACATTATTAAAGAGACAAGTGAACAGCTAGTAAAAATAAGAACAAATAGGCTACACAAATTACAAGCATAGATAAATAAAACAGAACAATGTTACAAATAAGTTCGGTAGTATTCAGATACAGAAATGTAATAATTAAGTGTAACATAAAACTGCATAGTGTTCATTGTATAAATTAAAAAATAGATTAATCTTTGTCAAAAAACGTGTTTTGTGGTTTGATGAGCATAATGACAGCAGCAGGTATTATTAGACTGCTGCCCCTTTAAGATCTGCACGAGCATGCGCAGCTTTTGCATAGCATAAATAAAACATCAACATAAATAAAACAGGAACAAAAACTTTGAATTAAATTAACTATGGCTAACGAATTAACGAATGAAGCACGTTGATGGGTCAGCTCTTGCTCTGGTTGATGTGCGCGCGCTAGTGGTTCAACGGATCACAAATCTCACAGTTCGGATCATATTACGTTTTTTGAGCCACGGATCAGATCGTTTTTCGGATCAGCAAGAAAAAAAAATCTATGTAACTTTGCTTTCCATAAGTACGATACCACAGCAAAAACTCTTAGCCTAAGAAAGTTTAAACATTATTAAAGAGACAAGTGAACAGCTAGTAAAAATAAGAACAAATAGGCTACACAAATTACAAGCATAGATAAATAAAACAGAACAATGTTACAAATAAGTTCGGTAGTATTCAGATACAGAAATGTAATAATTAAGTGTAACATAAAACTGCATAGTGTTCATTGTATAAATTAAAAAATAGATTAATCTTTGTCAAAAAACGTGTTTTGTGGTTTGATGAGCATAATGACAGCAGCAGGTATTATTAGGCTGCTGCCCCTTTAAGACCTGATGCATGGATCCAATATAGCCTAATGATACGCATCCGATTTCTTTTTTCAGCTGTTCTCATTCACTTAAGACACATCAGACTGCATTTGCCACAATGATTGTCGAGATCGGTATTTTGTCATAATTTTATGTGTATATGGTCTGTTCAAAGGCAAGGAGTGAATGAGATAGGAAAGATGGTTCAGTTCGGTGTTCGAGCGCAGTCAAACGCGCCTCTCTGCATGTACGAGCTTCATGTTTGTGCGGCTGTGATAGAAAACAGCGCGCAAGTAACGAATCGAGTTCAATTTCGCCTTTTCCAAAACTTATACGAACCCTGAAGGACTGTTTTTGGCACAGAAATACTCTGTCATACGTCCCACTCGCTTTTTGAGACTTTGGTTTAGCATGAGAAACCAACTCTTTAGCAGTGTAAATAAGTCAGATTTCATGAAATAGCATTAGGCATCCCCTTTAATAATCAATACTTTTTGCAGTTAAGGTGTCTAAATGGAATTTGTCAGTCGGCTGTAGTTAAACAGTTCTCTTTTTTTTTTGTTTTCATTCTCAAAATGGTATTTTAATAGTCTTTCTCTTGGTTCACACACATACATGGTTGACCTTGTTTATAAGGTAAACTGTGGCTCACTGTGTAGCTCACTGTGCAGCTCACAAGTTCCAAGTATACAGTATGTGATCATGCCAAAAGAGAATTTTCTTAAGAAATGAAAGAGAATTTTCTCAGGAAATGCAAATAAAAACTGTCCTTCAATCTATACAGATTGTATATTAATTTAATTTACAAATTCTTTATTTAGTAATTCTTTGATCATATTAACTGGACAGTTTTTACAAAATTGATTATTAAAATTGTTGTCTATAACTAAATTGCAGTTGTAAAAATAAATAAATAAATACAATTTCATCCCCAACATATAAATGCTTTCCGCACCATTGACCACAGCTCTGTAAAAGATAATGCCAAAATGGTCCTATGAAAACAAGATGCACAGATATCATAGGAATTTGTTGTCCTCTTGCAGTCTCCCACATCTACAGTATATCTATGAAGTTCTGTTATATTTGCTCATCATGTAAAATACTGTTACAGGATCTGCGGACACATTCATAAAGCTTAAAAACAAACAGAGCTCTGTCATCGCTGTCAAATAACTCAGTTCAAGCAGAATCAGAGATGTTGGCAGTTTGTCAAGTTTCAAATGACACAAAAACAGCCTTTAACCTTAATTCCTGCTGAACCTAAGGGAAAAAAGTAAGATTTTCGAAATAGCAAATCCTTCAGTGTATCTAGCAAAAACAGCTTTAGTCATGCACTCTGCAGAGCAGGGAGTTAGTGTGAATGTTTCATCTCCCACAGTGAGTCAGGCCTGTACACTGAACTATGGCACTAAAGCTACAGAAGGCAAGTCAATGAAGGCAGTGTTCAGCCTCTGACGGGCGCCATATCTGTAATCAGGCGGCCTCATGCAAGCTTGTGTTTTCATAAAGTTATTTCGACTGAGTCTAGATCCTGTTGGACTTAACTGTAAAAATGAAAAAAGCTAAAACGTTTGCAACATCATCATCCTTTAAAATGTGATTATTTAAATTTAGACAATTACAAACACCTTAATCTAATGTCTAAACCCCCCGAGATGAGAATTCCTCACAGCCCAAATGAATGTGCTTCATGTTGAGACACAAACCTCAAATATTTAGGAACAATTCAGAGCTAAATCTAATTAGCAGTTATTGGGCAGATTGCATATATGCCTGGTGGTCTAATTTTGACTGTGGCTGGCTTACCATGGTGCATTGGCTGTGACAGTCACACAGGAATCAACACGCTCACTGATTTTATGCAAATGGAGGATTGAGCCAGGACTTGCCCTCTTCCTCGGTAAATACGAGGCCTCCACCTGCGGATCTGATTCCTGTGGAGAGGACTGTGGCAGTTTGCAGAGATGGTGTGCTCAAAGCCACTTCTTGTTCGCACACGTGCATGTGTGAATAAATACACAAGATACACAGGCCCCCAGACCAAAGACGTACAAGTTTGTTTGTACACACACACACACACACACACACACACACACACAC
>NW_015555883.1:587662-590748 GCF_001515605.1 Sinocyclocheilus anshuiensis
CACACACACACACACACACACACACACACACAGGCCATGCATATTCTGCAATTCCCTTTGTATAGAGCACCATGACTAATCAGGAACTTTGACCCCTTGCTACTAGGACAGTATGGCAGATCTGAAGAACATATCCAAGTAGCTCATTCCTCCTCTGGAATTCAGAGACCCTCAATGCCCTACTGACAAACCAAAGCTCACTGAACCCCATTCACTGCAAAGCATGATGCCAAAGCTAAGCAAAGCGCATATTCTTCAAACTAGTAAATGCCTCACTAGCACTGTGAGCCCTGTTTGCAGACTTCCTCTAGCCAAGCACAAAAACAAGTGTCTGCTCTTATTAGCTCTGTTCTAAATCTAGTGAGCTGCCTTGCTGCCTACGGCCTACATACAGGAGGCTGCACCCAAAATGGAAGGGAATTCAAAATAGCCAATGCAAGTGAAAAGATTATTAAGGTTTCAATGAATTATATGTATAATATACACACACATATATTTATAGCATACACTAATACACCAAAAAGAAACTAATTAACTTTTTTAGAAAGAATGCATTAAATTGATCAAAAGTGATCAAAAGTAAAGTCATTTATAATGTTACAAAAGATTTACAAACAGTTTACAAAAAATGTTAAGCAGCATTCAACATTGATTATAATAAGAACTTATTTGTATTATTAGAATGATGTAAGAATTGCGTGACATTGAAGACTGAAGTAACAACTGATAAAAATACAGCTTTCCAATCAGAGGAATAAATTATATTTCAACAGAAAACATTTATTTGACATTAAAAATGTCACAACATTCTTCAAAATATCCTATATAATATATTCTTCTTATATAATATATTATTTTCTGTTTAGCAGAAGAAAGAAATTCATACAGGTTTGGAACAACTTGAGGGAGAGTAAATGATGAGAACATTTTTATTTTTGGGTGAAATATATCTTTAAGAGTTTGGAAAAGTTTAGGAAGCAGCATCAAGTTTCTTCCGACAGGTTGCTCACTAGCATATCTAGTGAGCAAATAGGTTTTGGAACAGCTATTAGATATGTCTTTTCTAAAAAAAAAAAAAAAAAAAAAAAAAAAGTGTTTTAGAAAATTATAATCATCTTGACCTTAGTATATTTGCATCTCATTACATCGTCGCCATCGCAGTGCATGGACCCGACCACAGCAAAGGATCAGATGAGAAGCAGACATCGGTCTCCTAATTTTGAATGTCTGGCAGTTACCAAAGACAGATTGCATGGTCTGATACAGTTAAACACTGAGCGTCACATTATTTACAAAGATATATTGTATTTATCAAATTTGTGTTTTTAATCATTGTACGGAATGGATTATATTTACAATCAACATTTCTGTTGCTGTGTCATTTTTCACTGAGCTCAAAGTAGAGTGTAGGATATATAAGATGTAGGATATATGTAGGATATATAAGATGCTGCCTTGTAATTTGGTTTAAAAAGGGATCTTAGCAGGCAGTATAAATTAGTTGCCTACCTTTTGGAACAGCCTTCGTGTCGGAAGTGTGCCTATAATGCCTCACCTTCAGAGGGAGCTCACTAGCTTTTGCTTGTGAAGTGTTCCTGATCCACTGATTAGAAATATATTAAAGTCACATCCAGAGATCTGCTAACAGTGTCTGTTGTACCTGGACATGGCACAGTGAGTGTTTCCAGGGGCCGGCTGTCCGGTTTGCCTCCATCTGGCGGTTCGGGTGGGCTGGCACTGTGGCAGTGGTCCTCCTTGGACATCTGTTCTGGAGCCAGGTGACTAGAAATTACCCTGCAAAAGAAACACACCGATGAAAACATAGCTAAAGCTTGCGAACACACAGCTGTCCTTGTTCCCACTATCGCTTTCCCCACCTATTGTTTGGCTCGTGTCAGTGGGACAAAGAACTTAAAAAACACCAGTGGCATGGGAAATCATGCTTTGCAGAAGAAGAATAAACTAAAACGGCACAATGAAGTAGAACATGGCCAACAACGATCAATATATGGTGCGCTAAGATACAATAGACTTGTGCAAACGTTCAAGTCATTAACCAAATAAAGAAATAAACACAATTTTGATGCTCAGACCAAGGCATTCCTGTGGTGAACATGCCATTTCAAAAGTTTCTTTAATTAAAATGTCATGTGCAAAATGAATACTTATTTAGCTTCTTAAAACATGTACTTCAAGACAAGATAAAGTTACTTCATAACTACTAAAAACTTCAATAATACTAACAATATTATAATAATCTTGCATAAATCGTGCAGCGCACACAACACCATGATTCTCTTGGTTTTCATGCTGTGGTTTGGCTGTGGCGAGTCTCTGCACGCTGCTGTTAAAACTCACTCAAACCTGTTGATCGTGTCCATAGTTCACTTTATAGACAAACCTGAGGCAGAAATGTAAAACTAAACAGTCCAAACGTCTTACCTGCAACGGTCACTCGATACCAGTGTTGTTTCAATGCTGCATCTTTTAGTGCTCGAGCAAAACAAACTTTCAAGTGTCCCGTTTAGCGGGGAAAAGTCTTTTCTTTCTCTTCATGTATCTCTCTCTCTCTGCAAGTATTAGAGTTGTTTAATTATTTACATGAATGTTGACACTCGTTGTTTCTCATTTGTTAATTTTATCTCGCCAGTTAACTCCAGCATTGATTTATCTTCGTCTTCAAACTCTCTCAGAGCCAAAAAACTTGACAGAAAACATAGTGAAGTAGAAAAAAGAGCCTGTTATTTCTCACCACACTAAAGGAAGACAAGAAATAATCAGATGTAAACGGCTATGAAAAGTTTTATCCTCTCAAATCCTCCTAATTTCCATAAATTATGAGAGCTCGCGCGCTGTCGCTCAGGACTCTCGCGCAGCAGCAGCAGCAGTCGCGCACTCAGCTCCAGACTGTTCGACAGGAAATGACATTGAGGGCTGATTACTCTGACTCCCTGCAGGCAAGAGATGCCTGTACTCTACAATTACACTGAGTATACTCTCCAGTACCACATTATAAACAAAAACACGTCAATAGAAGACAGAAAAATAATATAATATAATATAATATAATATAATATAATATAATA
>NW_015555883.1:590777-599016 GCF_001515605.1 Sinocyclocheilus anshuiensis
ACACATTTAATAAACAAACAAGTAACTAAGCAATTAAGTAAGTAAATAAATAAATAAAATAAAAATAATCATAGGTAAAATAAAATATACAACATGGGCATGTTATGAGAGCCTGAAGGTACACTGAATGGGCTTATAAACATGTTTGGACGGAACAAATAAGAATCATATGTACGTACAACTGAGAACAAAGTTTTAAGACAGTTTTAGGCCCCTGTGCCATGTGTACCAGTGAAGCTTTCTTTCTTTCTTTCTTTCTTTTTCTTTTCTTTCAGGAATGATTTTACGCATTCCAATTTATGTTAATTTATGCCAGTGTCAGAGTTGAATTCCATGTTTATGGTTCCATCACCTCTCTCTCCTCACTTTTTTAGCCGTTTCTTGCAAATGCTTTGCACATGTAAAGGGAATGCTACACTTTGATGCCCTCCAATTGGATCAGACGGCCGTTAATACACACCAGCATTGTGCAGACTTGAGCTTTGTGTATGCGTCATACAAACTGATGTGATGTAATCAATGAAAATGCTGATGACTGAGTAAGGTGTGATGTCCACACCCTCACGCACAACTAAATCCAAAATGACACTCATTGCAAAAAACGTAGCACTCCTAAGATAGCGTCAGACACTCATTAGCCTCTGCCAGTGTTTGTTGACAGGTCAATGATATTCAACCCTTCAGCGTTTTTGTCTTGGTAATTAACCTGACATTTACCAGGTGCCACTCTGCTTAGTTTCTTCTCTCTATGGCCTCAGAATATTGTGATCCTGTAGGCCTTTTAATCTGCCGCATGGTTTCATGGAGACATGAGTTTTCGTATGCTTAAATGTGGTCCAGACTGGGTCTAACTCACCAAGCGATAATTACTCATCCTCATTTCGTTCCAAACTTTCAAAAGAAGATATTTTGAAAAGGCAGTGGGATTCAGTGTTGTATTAGATCCCACTTACTTTCATTATATGGACAGAAACAGTTGTAACATACCTTCTGTTATGTGCTGCAAAAGAAAGAAAGTCAGAGGTTTTTAATAACATGAGGATGAAGAAAATGGTGACATTTTTGGTGCTTGACTGTGCATCGCTCCGTGTTTATAGGTCATTGTACTTAACCATATCTAGGTCAACATCAGTGAGTGCTGGATCTGGAGAAACTGAAGAGCTGAGTAAGTGAATGTCTTCCCAAAATACCTTGTAGAATGTAAAAAACAGTCTGATATGCTCAAATGTTGGTTATGGTCTAAATATTTTTGTGATAAAAATTAATGAGGAGGAGCTAGAGAGGTGCGAGGTAAGGGAAAAAAAACAGAATTTTGAGTGTAAAACCGGTAGATTGAGAAAATGAATTACTCATGTCCAACAGCGTTTTCTCTTGGATGTTATTTTAAACATTTGACACTGATTGTTTGTAGCAGAATTGAACATTTTGGCACGGTTGGTGTAGGAAAGAAGGATGAAAATGTGTTTCTAATCACTCACAAAGATGCTTTTGTTCTCCTGTCCAGGCCTTCTGTACGCTAGTGGTCCAGGCTGAGGTATTCTCTCAGAGCCATCTTAATTAGACTCATTATGTAGGGTTGCATGGTGCACGATACACTTAAATGTGTGTATGTGTGTGGTTCATCATTCATCTAGGTGGATAATTGGTGCAAATTGGTGTATTTTGACACCCAGTAGTAGAGTCACTGTGCAAACTGTATCAGTCAGATTTTCTTGAGTCATTCAGTCTTGCAAGTCAGAAAGTACCTGAGTTTACCGAAGTTTAATGCTGTTTCCCCCCCCCAAAACTTTTACTAAATTGAACAGCAAGTGTAAGTTTCCTGTCTTTCGAATACTTTAATCAAATAAAAATCTAACTTTCCCAAAAGCACACACATTTTCCATCTTTTCTCTCAATTTTGCAGCAACACCTCTTCAGAGCGGAGGCCTGTGTGTTTTAAAGATAAGCTTTAAGGGCAGATTTTAAACTAAGAGAATGGATGGCAGAAATAAAAAGACAAGAACCTGATCCCTGTCTAAATGGGTTGGAATAACAATCTCCACCCTGTCTGTATGTCAGTGAGAGATTTTCTTAGAAGACTGAAAGAGTTCTCTGACTGGGCCTGTCCTGATATTTTCCTTGTCTATTTTTTTTTCTTTCACTCTGCCCCCATTCAGTTTTTGGCTGGTTCACCTCTTCAGAGCGGAGAGGCCTGTGTGTTTTAAAGATAAGCTTTAAGGGTAGATTTTAAACTAAGAGAATGGATGGCAGAAATAAAAAGACAAGAACCTGATCCCTGTCTAAATGGGTTGGAATAACAATCTCCACCCTGTCTGTATGTCAGTGAGAGATTTTCTTAGAAGACTGAAAGAGTTCTCTGACTGGGCCTGTCCTGATCTTTTCCTTGTCTATTTTTTTTTCTTTCACTCTGCCCCCATTCAGTTTTTGGCTGGTTTATTTACCCCTCCTGGTGGACAGAGCCTGTAACACAACAACAAGACCATCACATGGCCACACTTCTGTAGGGTTTCAACACATGCCTTTAAGTTGTCAGCCTGCTGGTCAGAATGAATCTTATGTACTGCCACCACACTGTCAGTCTGAGGCTGCAGAGCTACTAGACAATTCAACAGTGGAAAAAAAAAAAATAATTCCTAGTTATAATGTTGTTTTTGTGTTGTTAATGTTGCTTTTTTTTAAGTGATAAAAAAATACATACATACATAACTTATTAACGATATATACGGTTTATATATATAGTATTTATACATATAGTAATATTATAAAGTGTTTTCAGATTTTTTTTTAATGATTTGGATTATTTAATTGATAAGATCAATATTTAATGTCACTATCAGTGATGCAGAAAAGATGCATTGTTCTCATGTGATTGATGTCTCATGGATAATATATGATATTCTAATATTTTATGTATTATTGTATTCATACTCTGGCAGTCAGTCTACAGCTTACTAAACAGAATTTAAATTTGTGCGCAGATTAAATATGAGCAGTAAATGATGTAACTGAGTGATTAGCTGGATGCTATTACGCGAAGAGGTAATTGCAAACATTACCCTATTGCTCAATGCACCATAGATGGAGCACACACAAAGACACAACTGCTGTTGATTTGATATATTTATTTATTTTTTACTCCTGTGCCCCATCCATCTTACCAGATGGACCGGGCCATGATGTTCCTCTTCTTAAGTAAATTGGAATGGCAAGTGCTTTGTAGCCACCCCATTTCCTTGAAGTTGAGGCCCCTGCTTTCTGGTTCAATCACCCGCTGTACACCAGCTGTCAAAGCGTCACATGCATGTTGCAGTTTTTAGGAGAAGCCACCTCCCTTGCTTGCTCCTGCACCTCACACACAATGGACTACTATTGAGGGTGTCTGTTAGAGAGAAAAACACCACAAGCTCCAACAGACTGTCACCACAGAGACTGGTAGTGTTTGAGCAGGCAAGACTCTCTTTTCTATACTGTAAACTGCCAAATGCTGGCAAAGATGCACAAATGTTAAAAAGTGAATTATATATTAACCCTCTGGTGTATGATGATTTTTAAAAGATATTTTAACAATTCACAGTGTGATATTACATCTAACCCACAAAAGGGCGATCACCTTTGGCCCTTTTTCATAATTTTTTATGACTGTACTTGTCAGTGTTTTTTATTTGTGACACTTATAACAAATTCAAAATGGTTGACAAAAGAACTGTACCTGTATATTTTATTCCATGAGATGTTCAGGCATTATGTTTTATTTTTTTGGTTGCAATTTACTTTCCATAAATGAAAATGTCAGTTTACTATACTGTACACAACGCATTAAAGAGTATATTTCTTCATTGGACATTTCAGTGGGAAGACTATTTATAATAAAATATTAATGCAAATTTCAGAAGGATATTTTAATTAAACAATGTTATACATAACAACAACAATAATGATGTAAACTTCAATAATAACATCATATGTTGTAAACAAATATATCAATAGGGATATGCATTATGGACATACAGTAAAATAAGGGCATGTGCATATTTATAAAAATATTGAGAATGATGACTTCAGATTGATGGAAAAATTCCTTTGTGACTTAATTCATGAATCATAGGATTATTTACAAAAAAAAATTTATATGTTAATTCTAATTAAAGTGTTAGTAAAAATGTAGAAAGAAAGCTACAATACACAGCCTTAGACAGTGTAATAAGTATTTTTATTGCATTTTATAATGCCATTGTCAATAATTAGTACAGATTACATGCAACTAGACCTACTGTACAGTTTTTTATTGTCTGCATGGACAGACACAAGAAGATTCAGGTTACAAATACACAGATATACGTGTTTTTTTTTTATACAGCATGAAGAAAAACGGCAGTGACTGGCATAAACATGGTCACCGGGGTTAGAATGACAAAGGTGGATGGCTAGTTGCCTTTTTTAAATTTTCTATACCATTTCAAAAGCCATCATCTATTCTTCCCCCAAGTCTCATCTGAAAAAGCAAAACAAATGTAAAAAAAATTAAAGAGAAGTAAACAAACAAGTTAAAATGAAATTAAAGTACATAGAAGTCACTGCTGAAAATGTACACACATTCATAAAAATACAATGAGAGGAGAGTCGAAGTGGTAGTTCCATTTGATTGGCCGAAGAAGTTAATACCATCAGGCAAAAGCTTCCCTGCAAGGGTCCTTTACTTAGAGAACTGCAGCTCAAAGCTTTTCATCAGCAGGCAATGGAGCTCTGAGGCGACGTGAGGGTGTGGATAACCGTAAGACATAAAAATACTGCTGTCACCTTCGTCATGCATTTGTTTGGTTACAGTTGTGGCAGACTTGATCGATTTGGAATACAAACATCTAGCCACAATCCCTTTGGTGGTCACTGAAGATGAACTGCATTTCTAAAAGCCTTTTCACAATCTTATTTGGTATGCTACTGTGGAAAAGTCACACCAAGTTCACAGCAAATGGCAAACAGTGGTCAAAAATAGCCTGTATGACTTTTGTGTACCAATCCGTGCACTTTCTCAGAGAACTTCTAAACAAATATGGAGCGCTACTGCCTTATGAGAGACAGCTTTGAGTGCTCATGGTAAATAAAGGAATGATGACTTTAAAGGGAGTCTGTACACATATTGGCACCTAAATGGACCAATAATAATAAAAAAAAACACCTTAAAGTTGCTCTTTCTTATAAGCAAGAGAGGGCTACACATTTTTTCTTCAATGTTTTTTTTTCTCTTTCATTGTTTTTGTGAAGTTTTGGTCCTGTCTTTTGAGAAAAGTCCTTCTGAGGTATCATTACACAATGAGTTCAACTTTTTAGTTTGTTTTCTCTCTTTTTTCCTTAAAAATGCATAAATGCACTACAGAGACAAAAAGTATCAAAATAGACCTAGCTAAGATAAATATACAAACAGGTGTGTTACCTTAACCACTTATCTAACTCTTAATCTGTCTTTTTTCGAGAGATAATACACAAAAAAAAAATCAGCATCCCAGACGTTTTATGACAGAAAAACTGGGAAAACAAAAAAAAGCAAAACAAAATTTAACCAAGATACCTGCAGCACATAATATGATAAATACATACACTTTAGCATAAGCAATACAGTATAGGAATTCTGAGCTCAAAACTTTACAATAGCTAAAATCAGGTGCGGAAAAATCAAATCAAAAGAAAACAAGTAAAGGAAACACGAAAAGGAGGGAATGCCCTTCAGATCTAAGCCGAGCGGTAATATACAATAATACATCATTACAACGTGTGTAAAAGTAACAAAGGAATCATGACGATAACCACTGATGCGTTTCAGTCCACATCTTATAAAACAGCTTTGTTTACACGTGTGCCTTAAAGCACAGTTGTAGTCCATTTAGTGAATGCAGCAATTCATTCGTGAGAGTTTTTCAATTCCTTTGCAATCCTCAGTTCTTGTAGCACAAGCTCGTTGGTTCTCTTTGGATATTTTGGTAAAAATAAAGGCCCGTTTTAGCAGGAGCGTGATGATCTCTCAGGGATAGTCTGTGTGTGTGTGTGTGTGTGTGTGTGTGTGTGTTATTTTTTCACTGCCGTCTCAAAACTACACTTTGCATTAATTGGGAGGCGGGGTCCATGCGAGAGTGGCCTGCATTAATGCATTCTGCCTATCATCATTTCTGACACCCAGCTGACTGGCCCATTGAGTACGCTCTAATGACCGGCCAGCTCGATGGCTCTCATTGGCCTGGCCTCTCATTATGCATGCGGAATTAGAACACACAATTAAGCCTTCGCACAGAGGACCTGTACATAGACACTATGCTAATAGATCACTTAAAGTGGGGAATATGTGATTTGGAGTAGACCCTTTTAAATATGTTGACCACTTAATGCTTCATACTTAACAGGACTCAGCATTTTATTTATTTATTTATTTTTTAGGAGGGGATAGAGAGGTATTTGTCTTTTTTCCCCCCATTGTGTCTCGTTTATTTGTTTCCATTCAAGAACCCGAATTCATGAAAATCTATTTGGAATCAAGAGGAATCAACAAGCTCCATTCACAGCTATGCAACAATAAACATATTTTGGTTATTTCGACAAAATGTTTTTTTTTTTGTATTTTGTGGATGAATGAAAAACTAGAAGGGATTTACACCTTTTGTATGACTATAGGTGGCTTTCATTGGCCTATATATTTTGTGAACCGTTTTTTAAAAGGAGGTAGCATTATTTTTGGTTTTATTTCTTTGAAGGTGTTTCGAAGGTGTGTATGAAATGAACTGAAAATAATTACTTGAACTGAAGCTGAAACTAAACTGATTAAAATGATTCCTGTCATGTTTGAAAAGATTCCGTATCAGTCATCCCTTATTAGTGTGGTAAATAATACTGTTCAACACGCAGGGTAAGCACAAGCAAGTAAGTGCTTGCCTGCTTTTTTTGGTATTCGTTGAACTGTGTTTAATTGTGAAATACTGGTAATTGAAGTACACCATAATGCTGAGTAATTGATGCTGGCTTCTAGTGTCACAAAGTACATCAACTGTTATTCAAGTGCCTTTTGCATGTAAAGTCCTTTGCAATCTTAGACGGTGAAGATTGCGTTCTTCACTGCAATCGCCTGAGCACAAGATGGGGTAGAGATCTTCCTTACGCAGATTGAAAGTGCTTGTACATTAACTAAGGAACCGCAAGAGGCTTGTTAATACTGCTTTTTTTGCTTTTTGTTTCCTTTTCAGTTTGTTTTTTGGCCTTTAAACATATGTAGTGTTAAGAACTCATTAGGTTAACGTATATTAAAACAGTTCTCTCCTTTTTTTTTAACAATAACAACAACAAAAAAAGCATTTGCATTTTACACTTTGGTTTTTGGAATGCTCTGTAGTGTAAGTAAAAAAACTAATGATTTAGCTGGGAAAAAAAAAAGAGGAAAAATTAAATATTCAAATGACGAGTTTGTGTTCTTTTGGCCAGTTCTTTAGGAAGAAGAAATGATAAATAAAAAAAGAGTTTTTGGTTTACTAAATATCTCTTTGGTTACCTGTAACAAAAGTAAAATGGGGAAAAACTGAAAAAGCAACATATTAAATTAAAATTCAGAATTTGGCATGGCACTATTGAGAAAAGATTTTTTTTATAGTTCAGTGAAAGCAAAATCTCACATGCTAATCAGACACTTTCTACTCACACAGTGAATTGCAAATAACTTTCATATATCTAGTAACTATAGAACTTTGAACTGATAATGAGAGAGTCACCATGTTGGTTAGCCACAGTACAAATCCCCTTTGTAATAACGGCGTGAGGGGCAAACACTGTGGTCTGAGGTATTCTGTGACCGTGTTATCTTTTACATTAAAGCAATATTTTGTATCACAGCTGATATCAATTGGCTACTATAGAAAATTCTGAAACGAACGAGGTAAATAGCGCAAATCTGGGAAAATAAAATCTAAAATTTTTAAGTAAATGAACAAATGAAGCAAATTTGTGAAAAAAAAGAGAGATATGAGTGCCTGTAAAGTTTTCTCTAGGATCTTACAGGGAGCCCTGCAATGTGTATTCCACCTCTGTCTCTTTAGTTTCAGCTTCTCTCTGCTAAAGAAATGATTGAGTGGTTTTGTTGGTATTTAATGTTAGATTTCATCTGTGGTTCTGTTTCGGAAGTTTTCACTTAATTATAAGTGCTATCCTCAAATACTCGTGATCCAACACTAGGATAAGTTTTGGACTTTTTTTTTGGGGGGGGGGG
>NW_015555883.1:599026-604527 GCF_001515605.1 Sinocyclocheilus anshuiensis
TGTAGAACAAAGGATTTTGGAACGTCTCTCCTAAATGGAACCCCTTTTTGGAATGATGAGAGAATTAAAAAAACAAAACAACAAAACAAAACAATCATTAACAGAAGACAACAGTTGAATTACATCACAATGAAAAATGTTGATCCTTTAGAAATAAATGACTATGAAAATAAAGTGAAATCGAAAGCTACTGCACACATATTATGTATTATAATCAACAATACAGTCAATAAAGTCTCTAAGCTGGTCCTCCACAAGCCTCATATCAGTCTGGCTGTCATAACAGCACCATAGGAGAACAACAGCGAAAAAGTTCAGTTTCCTGAAATATGCCTTTTTTGGGGGTAGCAACATTTTCTATGTTTAGTTTGACAAAGAGCGAGGGGGAAAAACACGTTCTGGCAGATTCTTGCGGATACCATCAGATAAAGGTAGGGACAGCGCAAGCATCCGCCATCTGATCGGAGGCTAACACTGCCTTGAGACAGAACGTGCTCCCCGTTTCTCTAGTCCAGTCATGGAAGGGAGACAAAAAAAATAAAATAAATGAGTTGGTTAGATGGCCAGGGACACCGTTGCCAGTCGTTCAGCTCGTTTTGTTTCAGTCTTTGCCTTTGTCGAGAGTGGTGAATTTATCTGTGTGACCGCAAAGTTACTGAGTCTTGCAGCATCCCCTTGAACAAGTACAAAAATCTGGTTGAAAGCAGAAGTCATTCTAAAGATGTGTGTTTGTCATCTTTTTCCTCTTTTTTTCAAACATGTGAACATCTTTCTGAGGTAAATCACCGCTGTGTATTTATCCCATGGAAAAGCAGTGTTCTTAGGCCCAAAGAACATAAAAATTAAAGCTAAAACGACTTAAAATAGAGAAACCTTGAGTGACTTGTGGGAAAAAATGACTAAGCTTGTATACTGACGTCAGGCTTCCCTCGGTAGCTTTAGACACGGTGGTCCGTACTTCTATCAGACCATGTTTCAAAGTACAGGAGGACATGAACGCACAGCTGCTCAAAGGGCCTTTTCGAGGGGACTGACTGAGGAAACAAAAAATTAAGGGTGGGGGGGTGGAGTGGAGTGGGGGACGTGTTTTTGCATTGGGAACTGATGAGGTCTAACCCTGTTTTGGTTTCTGAAGTTGTAGTTGGTTTTTTATCTTTGTTTTCTCACTTGATCTTGAACATCTTGAATACGAGGGAAGGACAGGGCCAGTGAGCTCCTCCTCCATCAACACTTCCTCCTACTCCAGCTCCTCTGTGGGAAGCTCCTCATCCATGTCGCGCTCATCACGAGGCGTGCACAGGTTTTGAGTGACAGATGCCATGAGGGACACAGGTCTGCTGTCCTCCTCCATCTCAGCTGGCTCCTCCTTCACGTGGACTTGGTGTCTGAAACAGAAATAACATGCAACAAGTCAGTCTTACGGAGTTTACAGAAGCATGACAAATTCAAATGAGAGATAAACCTTTAAATATGCAACACTTCTTAAACAGATGTCACTTTTTAAAAATGGTTAAATTGTTTTTAAATATAGAAAAACAATTCTTTAAATTTAGAATTTTTGTAATTCACTAAGAAAGAAAAATTATATATATATAAAATATTATATACTATTTATATGATAATATATTATGTATAACATTTATTATGATTATTATAATAATTAATAAATTCAACAACAGTTTGGGGTCATTATGACTTTTTTAAGATATTAAAACTTTAATTCAGATATGCATTACATTGATCAAAAGTGACCAAAAAGATTTCTATTTCAAATGAATGATATTCCTTTGAACTTTCTATTCATCAAAAAAAATCTTGAAAAAAGATCATGATTTCCACAACAATATTAAGCAGGAAAGTTAAATATTGACTGTTTTCAACATTGATAATAAAAATAAGAAATGTTTCTTGAGCACCAAATCAGCATATTAGAATGATTTCTGAAGGATGATTCTGAATATGCAGTTTTGCATCACAAAAGTAATACAATTTTAAAACATATTCAAATAGAACACAATTATTTAATATGTTTAATATTTTTTGATCAAATAAATGTCTCCTTGGTAAGCATAAGTGACAAAAGCATGAAAAAATATTAAAGATCTCAAACTTTGGAATGGTAGTGTATTGATTTTTTTTTTTTGCAGTCGTTTCATTAAAGCTTCACACTGCTTTATTCAGTAAAGCATTAAGAAATGCACTACATATCAAAGCACTAGTAATTAGTCAGCTGGGTTGACTAGTCTTACCCATATTGCTGCGGCGAAAGGCCAGGGCTGCAGCTGCCATTACTGTTGACTTGTTCAACAGTGCTGCTGACATCATCGTGGCAGACATGCAGCATGTTGAGGCTCGCACTTGTGCTGTTGTTCATCAGGGTGGGGCTGTTCAGAAGACCAAGACTGCTCTCCACAAGTGCAGCCTGCACACACAATTTTAATAAAAAGTTAAGAGATATGCAATGATGGCTGTGTTGCTGTAAAATCATAAAGCATTGTTGATGTTACAGTTGGGAGGTCTGAAAGGTCATTATAGTGAAAATATTAAAGTCATATATAAGCTGAAGAAGATGACTGCAAGGTGTACTCAGGCACAAAGCCCTCTGGCGCCACCATTGCACTGACAATGGCCACTATACAAACAAGCATCCTGCAGAGGAATGTGTGTATTTATTGATTTTAAATTCCTATTAATTAATAAAAGATAAATGTGCTGACTGGATAGATGTAATCTGGGTGTTTTAAGAGAAATCTGGCAGCAGTGGTGCAGCAGGTTAGTTTGTGTCACCACTAGGGGTCTCCTCGCTTCCATACAACAGACCTGACTGCTCGCTGAGACCACCAGAAACACACTCACAGACTCACACTCCAGTTACACATGTGCTCACCACTTGCCCAATGAAAACTCCAAAACTCATTAACACATGATATACATTAAAGTATATTATAGTGTTTGGTAATACTTTAATTATTTCACTGTTTGCTTAAAATCTTTATTTAAAGGGGAAAAGAAACAGAAAAAAGACACTTACAGTAAGGTCCAAAATTCTAAAAACACTAGCAAAAATGCTTCTACTTCACTATACAGTTAATTTTTTTTTGCATCATATAACACAATGTTAAATATGATTTTTAAATTCATATTTTGAATTAAAATTATATTATCAGCACAAACTGAGTACACTGAATCTAAAATGAATTTAAAGATGATTTATAGATTATTATTAGTAATAATGCTAAATATATCTTAACTTCACATAACATCTTTCATTACATCATTCATCTTTGTATTGGCATTTATAACTATGTTGTACATTTTTAAAAGTTATCTTCTGTTGACTACACTGTACACTCGGACTGGCTTTATAGATATATAAGGTATAAGAGTTATATAACTATAAACTGCTTAAAAAAAAAAAAACTTCAAACAAGATCCAAGTCAGAAGTAATGGTAAATCCATGTAAGTATGGTGAATTCCTATTACTACAAACAAATCTACATAAACAACTACGCATATGGATATTTTAATGCAGAAGGAAAGGTGGAACGGAAAACGGTTCTGCTTGGTTTCCTTCATTTCTACAGTCACTTCTGAACTGAAAACTGATCATGTGGTACTCATGCCAATTCAAACTATAGACTGCCCAAAATATGCCAGCGAGAGAAAGAGAGAGAGAGATAGAAAAAACAACAGAGAGAGAGAGGGAGAGGCAGAAATGAAAAAGAGTTTGAGGGAAATTCATTCTGATTCTGTGGAGACTGGGTGGTGGCGAGAAAGATGATCAGGGTCACACAACGTTTAAAGGATGTGAACCAAATAAGGGCTCATTTTAACCTTTAAACTATAATTAACTGGAAGCCACCTACAATTTTTGGCAAAAACAGACAGATCCAATAGGTAAACATGCTTAATGCCTGTTTAATGAGATGGCCAGGTTGAATCACTTTTAAAAGGTTAATTACAGGCGAGACTGTGCCTACCATATGCAGACTAAAACACGTAACACACTCAAGGAATTACAAATGGAACACAGCAGAGAGCCACAGTTCTCTCACACTCTGGTAGGGCGTTTTTGTGCGCATCAGAGATCTCCACTATTTGTCTGCTCTTTTGTTAAAGGCTAGTTTATGTACGGCCTTTTCAGGATGAGCAGTTCCATTTCCATAGAGATGGCCTGCGGGGTCAGAGCGAGACAAACTGGGCCAGGCTGGTGGAAGTGTGTGTGTGTGTGTGTGTGTGTGTGTGTGTGTGTGTGTGTTGGCCCGTGATTAGCAGGGCTGTTTGTTTGTCAGGCGCTGACACTGCTTGTCCTGTGAGGAGATGGATGGGCACAGACCTGACAGAGTGCCACACATGCTCACACACCCAGACCAGGACTCAAGCACAAAGGCTAACCTCCCAGATCCATCTCTGTCTCGTCACACAGCGTTCTTGGGAAAAACACACACACGAACACAGAAACACAGAGCTAGGCTCTGAAAGCTCCGAACGAGAGTCACGGTGACACTGCGGGTTTCAGATGGATTTTCTAGGACAGATACTAATTTTATGCTATGACCTTCATTGACAAATATTTGACGCTATAAATCACATATGGCTGGCAGGGCGCGCGTGTGCGATGGAGGGAGGAGAACGGAGGAGGTTTGGGAGAAGTAGCTAATTAGAAGAGGAAATTATTATTAGCGCCCTTGTGCGCTTGATTTGGCCTGATCCGTGCAGGATTCCCACACTTTCTGAGGAATTAATTTTCCAGGATCTATCCAGTTGTTTAAAACTACTTTGCTCATTCAGACAGATTCACTAATGAACCATTTAGACCAATTAATTGAAATAAACTGAAAAGTACAGTATGATTCGTTCACATATCAGATCTCACTATGGCAATTTTCACTCTACCAAGGCAGAACAAATATTTCAGAGCTCTAGAAAAATGTTTAGTCATATTTAGAAATATTCATAATTTTTAAGATTTTATGATAATTCAGATCAAACTCTGAACTGGTTCGAGAAGACTTAAAACATTAATTTACAAATCGGAATTTAAAAATCATTCTAATTCAGACCACTTCGCTAACGAATCATTCAGAATGATTTAACAAGTTTGACCAAATCATTGAAAAGAACCAACTCAAAAGAATGATTCACTCATATATGAGGCACTATGGCTTGCTCAACCCAGAAGCAATATGTAACCGATTAAATATTTTACCGTGCAGCGTAAAATAAAATAATTAACCCTCTACCGCATGGTGTAGCCATATGGCAACATACTCTTTGTGTTCATTTCCTTCATTTTAATGTAGCTGGATAAATTTCCCCACAATTTTCAATGCTGATGAGCATGTGTATGAATTAGGGATGCACCGATACCGATACTGGTATCGGTATCGGGCCCGATACCGAGCTCCTGTACTCGTACTCGTTAAAATGCCTGATACCAAACGCCGATACCACACAGCATGTGATAAGTGCCATATTCAGACAAAGAAACACCGACAAC
>NW_015555883.1:605061-618151 GCF_001515605.1 Sinocyclocheilus anshuiensis
AGGCTACATACTTTCTATCAAAGTTTCTAACATTATCAAGCTGAATTTGTTCTGACACAGTTTAACTCTGAGTTCTTGTCATATTTTATTACCATTTTCTAAACTATAGCGAATAAACTGTGATAATGTGAGAAATGCTGAAGGTGTCTGAATAAATTTTGGTTTGACTGTATCTATTTGATAAATGAAGTTAACCAACTAATATACATACTTTTTGGTGTCTGTACCCAATATTTAAAAAATGTACAAATGCAATAAAAATATTGGTATCGGTACTCGGTATCGGCAAGTACCAAAAATAAAAGTATCGGTATCGGGCGAGTACTGGAAAAAGTGGTATCGGTGCATCCCTAGTATGAATGCATAAAGGTGTCGATTTGATGTACTGAAGGCACACACGTACTCACCTGATAGCTGGCATTCAGGGAGCCAAATCCCAGCCCAGTAATCATATTCTTCACGAGAGTGGGACTTCTGAGAAGGAGAAGAAAGAGAGAGGGTGATTAAGTACATGTGTGGATTACAACAAAACACATCTGACCAAAGCGTGTGTTAAAAAACACTCCCAAACCCGTGAAAAATGCTGAGGCACTATTCTATTTACAAGAGATAAATAGAAAAGTTAAACAATGGAGAGTAACATGCATTCTGACACAGCATATAGTGCACACACACTACTGTTTGTTCACTTTTGTGTCTGTGTGCTACAGGGCTGAAATCTGGCACGCAGGCCGTCGGCTGGGTAATTTGCCGTTGTCTCTCTGGCAGAGCTTGAGACGCTGTGTAACATCTGTTTGTACAAATGCAAGCAGGCATGCTTTTCTGCAGTGCATCTGCTCACAATGTACCCTAAACAGTGTAGACACAGATGGAAAAAATACACAGGCGCACACACACACACACACACACACACACACACGTACTGCCAAACACAAGGAGGCGAGGCACAAAAGAGACCTTTGTGCTTTTGACTAGAGAGTCAGTAATAGGGTAATGATGGGAAGCCCATTAAGGTAATCATACATGCCAATAATGATTATAGCCCCGCTTACAGAGCAGACCTACAAGCTTACACTTTTGCTACAGGAATAAAGCCTGTTTTTGGGACTTCCACTCAATAAAAAGTCTTCACTTAAAGAGTGCTGTTTTAATCCAGAATTTCACAGGTTATTGTGACTAGTATGATTTCAGACAGGCTAATTTTTTCAGTCTGTAAAGCTACAGGAGGTTTCAGCAGGCATTCTTAAGGAAGCCAAGAGTGGTAGCACAACTATTTTGACATCAGTGATATCAATATTGTATCGTATTGTATATAAATCATTTTCTTTCTTCTTAATTTACTGTAAAGTGTTTCATTTTAATGTTTTTTGGCATTATTTTAGTGTCATGTGTGTTCCCAATTGTCTTTGTGTGTACAGTATGACCCTGTGCACCATCTATATACAACTATTGGTCATGTTGTGTGGACAGGCCTCTTACTCTGATTAGAGGTATATTGACATTATATCACATAATGAAATATAAGAATCTCGTTATTGTCTTGTTTTTTTTTTACTACTGTAAATTTCTGGCAAACACAGCTGCCAGTTTTTACCATAAATGTAATAGGATTAGATTCAGAAGGCTTTGAACATGGTGCATGAGTCGTATAGACCTTTTTATGTTACTTTTATGATAATTTTGGAGACAACAGCATTTTTTGGAGCAACAAGAACTTAATTTTTGGGTGAACAATCCCTTTAAAGATGACCAATCTGAGTCTACGTACCCGGTCATCTTTGGTGGTCTCCTCTTTTGGTATTCCACTTCGTCCACGGTCCAAACAGCACCCTTGACGTTCTCGACCCGCACAAAGCACTTGTGCAGACTCAGGTTATGGCGCACAGCATTCTGGGTAATAGTGACGGGACATACAGAGAAGACAGAGAGCAAAAAGAAGCCAGTCAGTCTCTCGTTCCAGCCACGACTCGACACCGTAGGTATCTTAAGCAGAATCGCGACCGCGTCGCTGTCATTGCTGGAAATGCAATTATATCAAGGTCTGATATAAACAGCCTTTAATAATGCCATAAATCTTATACCTGCTTTCTAATTAAAAGAGTGCATGTAATGATGAGCACAAAAGATTGCACGGCTCAGAGAGAGACGTGTCGACTGAGCGTATCTCTCCATCTCGAACCCGTCCCCCTCCCACCCGCACCATCTCACAGACACACACAACCAATTAAGTGCACATTCAACTGAGGGGATGTGACAATGTGGTGCCACACCATCATAACAGTGGGAGTTTGAAAAAAAAAAAAACTCCATCTTTGAACGCAAAAAAATAAGAAACGATGCACACTATCCCCCCTCCACCATCAGCAAACCCACCCCCTGCTTTTTTTATTTTAAAATTTCACTAATCAGCCACTATCTAGAATAACACCCCCAAGGGAGACCCCTTCCTTTTCATCTGCTATTTGTAGTTTGTTCATGCCCAATTTCATTACCAATTTTAATTCGTGTATAATTAAATCCTGTGTATTTTTTCTGACGCACTTTTTTTTTTTCCTGAATCCATGAGGAAGGGACTGCTGGAATCACTCCTAACCATAATTACAAGTGCCATAATCAGGCGAGGCCTCCCTCCTTTGAATAAATTTCCCCGTGCAGGAGCGTTGATGCTTAGTTTTGCAAATGAGTATGACCCCAATTTCAGCCTGCCACCTCACCGATTTTATTTGCATTCCCATCCGTGATGAAAGACTAATTCTCCCAGTTAAAACATTAGCAGCAATTTAAAGAGGGTCAGCCTCTGCAGACATAAACAAAATGCCCGCCTGGCTGTGTGTGTGTGTGTGTGTGAATGAGTGACTGTAGGGGTGGTGGCTATATCAGAAAGATGGCACGCTTGATGCGGATGTCAAACTGGCCTCGGTTCCTTTGCTGACAGCATCCACATGAAGAGGGACGACACTACGGCCACCATTTTATCCTAGAAATGAACTACGGCAGTGAATGTACTGCACTGTTTGAAACTGCGTTCACAACCTGTTTTACATCTGCAATTTCTGAGTGAAACTGGATATTCAGGTTATTCGTTTTTTTTAAATATCACAAAAGGCTATTTCACTGCTGAATCGCTCATAGGACCGGGGACTTGCATTAAGAAAGTAAATATGAGTCAACTTCAGGCACAGTGGGCTTAAAAACTACACAGCTTACCAAGGACACCAAGACACTCAATCTAGATACTTGTGGCCTTATACAAAAGAAAGTAGCAACATACAAGCATAATGAAATGCTTCCTGCAGACACCAGCATAAATCCTCCACTGAGGAGGAGAGTATGTGAACAAAAATCAGCTTTTAACATTCCTTACAAGAACAAGGCCTAGAGAAATGATCAGTGTGGGTTACAAATATTCCCCACTTTATATACACGATCATTAGTTAAACTACTACTGTGAAATTCAGAAAAGCAATGGGGAAGTTAATGAAAGACTGAATTATATAAACTGCTGACAGACACTGCTACGTAACATCTCCATAAGCCCAAAAAAAAAAATAAAATGCAGGAGGTGTGTGTGCTGAGAAATCTAGAGAAATTTAGAGCTGGGTCATTCTATGAAACAGATGTCTTTTCCTGATTGATAATAAAGTACTTAAACCTTCTTTGAGACAAAACATTTATTGAGGGGTTAATAAATTGCATTAATAGAAGAGTTCATTACTTTAAAAAAGGATAAAATCAAGGTTGATACAAAATACATATTGCATTATATATACACTACCATTCAAAAGTTTGGAATTTACTTTTTATTCAGCAAGGATGCATTAAATTGATCAACAGTAACAGTAAAGACAATTATGATTTTACAAAATACTATCATTTCAAATGAACACTGTTCTTTTGAACTTTCTATTTATCAAAAAATCCTGGAAAGAAATATCTCATGGTTTCAACAAAAATATTAAGCAGCACAATTGTTTTTAACATTGATAATGATAAGAAATGTTTCTTGAGCAGCAAATCAGCATATTAGAATGATTTCTGAAGGACCATGTGACACAGAAGACTGGAGTAATGATGCTGAAAATTTAATTTAAATTTTTCGGTGCCATCACAGGATTAAATTACATTTTAAAATATTAAAAAACAACAACGAAAACAAAATACATTTGGTTTTCATCAAAATTAATTTGTATTTGCTAATAAGCAAGGAGATGTTGTAGAAAAAAATTGTATAGTAACACAGTTACTAAAAGTTAGCATCAGCTCTTCATTGTTAAATTAATTTTTACATATATGCCTATGAGGGACACAAATAGCAGCGGTTTTGCAGAATGACCCAGCTGGTGTCCATCTTATGAATAAAAGCCGCCCTCTAACTGATCAATGACTTCCCCTACTCTCTGGACCTGACTTTTCATGAAATATAGATGGCCATTAAGAGCACCGGAGAGCATGCATCTCCATTTCTATATTTAATACCGGGCCAAATGACTGGCTAGAGAGGAAGACGAGTGAGAATGTGCAGTTATTAAAATAAAAAGAAGAGAGAGAGTGTGAAAAGGTACTATAGGAGGGAAAAAAAGATCTGGCTCTGGTTGAGGAGGAAAAGAAGACGGATCCATTAATTGTTAAATTTCATAAAAATGAAATTAGTTATTAAAGATATTCCTGCCACTTTCACCTCCTTCCCCTCAACTCTCACTGGCTAAGCTCACTAACTGCTCCTGGGTGCCGCTGCGGTTCAAGACTATTAGCCCGCTGTTCTGTCTCGATGCCCTCAGCCTCCTTGGGTCCCTCTCTCACCTCACCTTCTCTGTTTCTCTCCCTACTTTCTCCCCTCCAGAGGCTCAGGCACACAAATGAGCCTTGGGCCAGTGTTGGCTGAATGTGGGGCAGCACCTCCTCAGCCCAGGCTCCAGGCTATAGGCCATGTGAATGCCTAATGAGGAGACTGACTGACAGGAAGCGAGCTACTCTTCACGGTGTCCGTTTCCTCTCTGGCCTGACAGCACCTTTCCAAGCTCCTAGTCCACAGGGAGAGGGGGAGGGTGGGAGGTGCTGGGAAGGGAGGGATGTATTAGCACATCTTTCTGAGGGGTGAACTAATGGCTAAGCAGGGTGATGGGGAGATGGTCCGCTAAATGGGACGGTTACATGGTCGGCCCAGGTCTTTAATGACCACTCTGCTCTTCACTTTGGACAGAAAAAGAGAGAGAGAGAGAGAGAGAGAGAGAGAGAGAGAGAGAGAGAGAGAGAGAGAGGGGGGTCGGGGGAAAAAGAGAGAGAGAGAGAGAGAGAGAGAGAGAGAGAGAGAGAGAGAGAGAGAGAGAGAGAGAGAGAGAGAGAGAGAGAGAGAGAGAGAGAGAGAGAGAGAGAGAGAGAGAGAGAGAGAGAGAGAGAGAGAGAGAGAGAGAGAGAGAGAGAGAGAGAGAGAGAAAGGGGGGACTGGAGGCAAAATTTCATAAAGGTAAGTTTAGATAAAAACTTAACATGGTTAAGTTAGACTTATGATTATGATGATGTAATAATATTTCAATAATAATAATTACAATATCATAAAAGTAATTTTATATTACTATTAAATTTGAGTATTTTAGTTCTATGATGATGATGATTATTATTATTATTATTATTAGCCGCAGCATCATTACTACTACTAATTAATAATATTACTTATTAAATTGTCAAGGTATAAAGGTATGTTTAGATAAAGTTAAACAAACAAACATGTTAAACTTGTAACATAAACATAAACATGTAAACCAAGTTTTATTTTTATTACATATTATATTTTTTTTGTAAAAATAATTGTACTTATTAATATTTAATGTTTTTTTAATAATTTATAATATGTAGAATATTAACCATATGTATTATTACTATTATTAGCAGAATCCTTACTACTACTAATTAATAATATTTCTTATTAAAATGTCAAGGAATAAAGGTACGTTTAGATAATTAAAAAGGTTAAACATAAACATGTTAAACTTGTAACAAACATAAACATGTAAACCAAGTTAAACATGGTTGAGTAATTTTTTTTATTGTTATTATTATTAAGTTTCAATTGTTATTTTATTATATAATATAATATTTTGTAATAATATTTGTATTTATTAATATTTAATATTTTGTATTATTTATAGTATGTAGAATATTAATAATATTTATTATTATTATTTATTCCTTTTTCCCCTATTAGTCTTAAATTATACATCTTTTCGGTTTAACTTCTGTTTTTTAAATGTGCTTTATAAATAAAGTTTGACTTGACTTGAAGTGTTATCTTTATATTATTATGAGATTACAATGTGCACACGCAACACGTCTAGTATCAGCTAGCCTTGGGTGACATGAAACCGAGAGTCATGCGGTTAAAGCAGCTGACTGGACATCAAAGCTTAGGGTTCGAAAACACACAGGTGGACGAGGGAAGAGGGATGACAGCAGCTGGTTCATAGGGACTAGGTACTGTGCTCAGGGGAGAGCTGCGCTCCTGTGGTGGGATCCAGTGGAGTGTTGCATGTCGGAGCTGGTCAGGAGATGCAGAGCTGATACAGAACTGGCTGCGGACCAGTGGGGCGCATGCTAATCAACCGGTACAAATTAAACTGTCTGATAAGGGTTACAACGCTACGTGCCCATGGACTGATAAAACACAGACTGTGTTGGTATATGCATACACATGCACGCACAGCAGGCAGCAATTTGACTATGCAAAGACTGATTTATGCATCACTGAATTTAGGGGGGTCTTTTGACACTTTTTAGTGAAAGTTATAGCATATAGTGCAAAGGAAACGGACTTGAATGAGTCAGACTTGAACTTCCTGCTCCCACCTACCAAACACCATTAGGCAGGCCGACGCCACATAACACAATCAAAACAATAAGGAGAGCACATCAGGACACCAAAAAAACTAAGAAAAACAGATCTGGGAATGGCCAGGTCGTAACTTGGCTGTCTGTGTGATGCCAGGCGCCATTAATAACCTCAATGTTATTGGAGCTCTACAGAAGGCCGTATCTCTGTTGTACCCGCTGTACCCCTTGGCAAGAAGGGAGGATTTATTGTTGTTTGGGTCGTGTTGAACAATGGGCTGCGTCTGTTGCTCTGTTTTTATCTCTGAGAGACTTATAAAAGAAGGAGCCCTTCTGCCTCATTGCCAGGAGGCAAGCATGGACTAGCCAGAGCTTCTAAACATTGTGACCGCTGTAGACTGGCAGTTTCCTAGAACTTAGGGTACAGAGGCCGGTTGCGATGATGTTAGATAAAAGTAAAACATTCACAAAGCTATCCAAACAGAGTTTACTGGCAAAACTTTGTGAAATGTTTAAATACTTGAATGAACTGTTCAGTATTTAACAACAAAAATGTATGTATATAAAAACTAAACAAAAAAGTCTAACACAAATCATAAAAATGAAAAACATCAAATAACTGCAGAACAATATTTCATTCTTAGTTCAAAGGAGTTACATTTACTGTTTTTGGAGGTCAAAAATTGGCTTTAGTGGTGCAAAACCACGGGTCAGGGTTAAGCTGGTTAGCAAATGTCTATGAAAAATGTCTTGATTTTTGCAAGCAATATATAAATAATGAAATTTACACTACCATTCAAAAGTAAAAGTTTATTTGTTTGTTTTTCTCTCTTATGCTCAAGAAGGCTTTTTTTTAAATCAAAAATACATGCTCAAGATATTAAACCGCATTAAAAAAACATCTGTACTGTGATACATTTTTTTCCAAGATTATTTGATAAATATAAAGTTCAAAAGAACTGATTTTTGCAATAAAAATCTTTTGTAATTTTATAATTGTCTTTACTGTCACTTTTGATCAATTGAATGCATCCTTGCTGAATAAAAGTATTAATATCTTTAAAAAAATATTACTGAGCAAAACTTTTCAACGTTAGTGTGTATAATACTTCAGGTGGTTCCTGTGTTAGTCAAGCACCTGCCATCGCGATGAATAGGAATGCTAACAAGTATTACTTCAAGTATTATAGACGTCTATGGTGCAAAATGTATTGACTTTTTCACTTAACAGGACATTACCTTCCATGTTGCCGTGTTTCTCCTGAAATAGGCGAACATTCGTGTAAACCAGTTATAGATCTCGTTTAGAGTCAGCTGTCGGTCAGGGGCTTCCAGAATGGCCTGGTTGAATAAAGCCGAGAGAGAGCGGAAGAGAGAAAGTGAGCAAGTGTCAAGAGGTGATTCAAATGGCTGCTATTAGTGAGACATTAGCTGATGGACTGTTTCCAGACGGGCAGGTAGTGCATTATGGATAGTGCTGTGCGTTTCAGCATGACTGACACTGAGCTAAGAGATGCGCATAAATCCTTAGTTACCAGCACACACCTTTGAACTTCACTCAAGTGTACTGGAGCAAGAGCGGACAGTCCAGATCTCTACATCACACACACACACACACACACACACACACACACACACGCTGACTTACGTGTCGTATGAGGGAGGCGTAGGTGAATGGAGGCCTGACATCAGCGTTTTTGTAGAATTCACAATTCTGTGCAAGTTCTGTAACAGACAGACACAAAATCAGCCATAATTATTTCATACATATTTCAGTGTTGTAGAAGTCAATATGTAGAGTATGATGAGTTAGATTTTGCATGGAGGGACACTGACCTGAAGCGATGGGGGTGCAGAACTTGTCGGAGTTGCGCCGACGGATGGGCCCGACTCCGTGCAGGCTGGAGGAGCTGATGACGGAGGGTCCCTGCCTCATGGGGGTGATGGGAGTTGCGGCAGAGGTGGGGGGATGAGGCAAGCCCTCAGGAAACCCCTCACTTTCTCTTTTTGACAGCAGCACACTAGAGGCCAGGTTCAACTAGGTGAGAGGGAACAAAATTGAAAACATATTTACAATAAAAATGACCAATCAAAATTAGTTTGAGGTCGCTAAGATTTTATAAATGTTCTCAAGAAGTCTCTTATGCTCACTAAAGAGTAAAAAATAAGAGTAAAAACAGTAATATTGTGAAATATTATTACAATTTAAAATATTTTTTTCTATTTTAATATATTTCAAAATGTAATTTATTTCTGTGATGGCGAAGCTGAATTTTTAGAGTCACATGATCATTCAGAATTAATTCTGATAAGCTAAATTGGTGCTAAAAACAGTTAAAAACAGATGTGCTGCTTTATATTTTTGTGAAAACCATGACACATTTTTTTTTTCAGGATTCTTTGATAGAAGGTTCAAAAGAACAGCATTTATTTGATATAGAAATCTTTTGTAACATTATAAACGAGACATACACAGCATCGAAATTCACTCAAAATATCTAAATATTTATTATCCAATTGCAAGAATGTTGGTATTACTTATAATAATAATATTTATTTCATAGTTTAAAATACATATTATAAATACAATATTTATTATATTTATTATAATATGTAATATTTGAATAAACATCTTATTGTAAATAATATACAATAAATAATAATGCTATATTTAAAACAATATTTGTAATATTTGTAGTATATATATGTAACGTGTCAAATTTCATAAAATTATAAGGTTCTTTATGTGTATAATGCAGGTAATTGTTGGGAAAAATCATTAAAACTTAAAAGTATGTTTTATGTTCAGGAAGAGGAAATATTGTATTGCACTTGGTACATAATATTAAATGTTTACTTCTATTAGCTTGTTTTTTTTTTGCTTACAAAAACATACATTCATATGTACATACATAATACCAGAAATAGCACAAAACAATGACAGCGCAAAACATAAATTATTTTCTCCCTCTATTTGGCACACGTTAAGTCTCAGCGCAGCCTCAATTCTAATTCACATCATCTTTGTGGTGTACATTAATCTCCAGCATTGCAATTACCAACCAGGAAATAAAATCATCTTCAAATTGTCATTGGTCTCCTGCTGTGAGATACATCCTGCGATCCTTGCCAGCACATCCATGCCAAAAGCAGTTGGCACAGTGACTCCATTATAAGATGATCCCGTTCACCCGGTGAAATTCAAACAAAGCACCCCACAAATCATGTTTCTCAGATACAAGCGGGCACGCGCACACACAAACGAGGCTCCTCGGTGACACAATGTCTGCAATTAAAGCCACACAGGAGGAGCAAAAACAAAGCGATACATGGTAGGAGGGGGTAAAACAACAATCTGGCAACAAACGACGCTTGCGGTTACCCGCTCTCATTGTGGCCCTGCTCTGCCCAATTAGCTTCGGCGGGCAAGGAGTACTAGGAAACAGCTTTCCCTATCGCTCAGGGAGTCTTTTTCAGGGTTGCTTGTTTTGCTCTAATTAAAACCATCATGTGCACGTGTGAGCAGCGAGAGATAGAGCGAGCGAGAGGAGGGGCGGGCGTAGCGGGGTTGAAGCTAATATGGCGAATTAAACAGCGCCAGCCCTCTATTCTCTCCATTCTCATTGCTACAGGAGCCAACCTGGCCCATCTCCAGTAATTAGGAGAGCAAAATAGTTTAACAGGTACTTAATTAACGCTGCAGCCACGCCAGTTTGCTGTGCCAAACACCCAACGATCTTAATAGCGGTCAATGCCACACACGGGTTTGTGCTAAGCTCCCTTACCACTTAATGCTAATTCTTTCTCTTGATCACACTCACAATTATCATTTTGTCATTCTCTCTCTCCCTCATTTCGTCTAGGTTGCTCGGCCCGGCCCAGTCACTGTTTCCCATTACCGTCTAATGGCAGCTGATCTGTAGAATTTGTCTCCAAACAGGAGACGTGGCCTACTTTCGTCCTCCGCCTTCATTTATATCCCCTCAAATTAAGACACTCCACTTCTAATTGACAATTAATTTCAACATCTTCGTATTTTAATAAGACTCCTCATCAATCTCAGCATGAAATATTCATTAGATTCCTAATAATTGCACAGGCAGCTGGTGGCTTGAGGGAGAAACGCATTGTGATGGCTGCGGATGAAGCAGCAATGTGGAATATCTAGTAAGTCTAGCCCAAAACACTCACTTTCATTTACACTGTGGCATAAATACAAGCATCTTTAAGTACACAAACACTCCTCTAAAGTGGATTGGAGGAAAACAGACCAGCTGCTACGAAGAGAACTCGATCTATAAGAATCCATCATCACACTTGAGTTGAAGGTGCTTAATGGCTTGCTTGAATAAGTGATTTATTACTTTTGTAAAGCGCAAGGATAAGTTGAACAGGTAAACGTATGAGTCTGCATTGAGACTATAGAGTTTAGCTGCTCTCTAGGAATACAATCCAAGCACACACACAGAGATAATGGCAGATAAGAAACCAGAACTTCCTCCGTTCGCCAACAGAGAGTGCTCTTTAGTGCCTCACACAGTTGATTTATTGATCACACAGTGCCGAACAGTTACTTCTCATGCAAAAAATACAGAAAGACACACAATCAAAACAGGAAGTAAGAATGAGATGGTAGAAGTTGAAAGTTATGAACTTACAGGTTGGTTGAAAGGCTTTGGCTCAGATGGACGCATGTGCAGGTGGGTCATCATTGCCTGCAGACGCTCACTCTCTTTGGCCAGCTAGAGAACACACATATACACACATTTAATAAAAAAAAAAGCTGTTTTCTTACATAAAGCAAATATGTAAAGGTAAAATGTTTATATTTTTCATGTTTCCAGCTTAATATGCTATGACAACTATAAGTAAGCCATTTGTAGGTTGATTTTTCCAAAAATGTAATATTCTGAGGTGCCATCAAAACATCCAACCAACCTACCTAACACAGCAATACCCTTATTGCTAATAATATAATAAATAATAATATAAAAATAAAAAAATATTATACCAAAATACATTTGTTACTTTACATTTGTTACAATATTAATAAATGTATTATACTAATGTAAAAAAATAAACATTAAATGTGTAAAAATATCTATAAATGAAAAAATAATACAATACAATAAAAAAATTATTGTAGAGCTTTTAATGAAACATTTTCTTAACTTTATAATACCTAAAAATATTGTGTCTCATTTTCCTTAATTTGTGTATGCTGTTTTGTACTATTACTGTTTACACTGTTTTTGTTGTACTAAAGCTTTGGCAGCACAAGTGTACAATTATTTGTAATGCCAATACAGCACATTAAAAACCGAGTGTCGTCATAGAGTATGGCGCTCTTGTGGGCGCCGTGGAGGGGAGGAGAGAGTGACTTTAGATATTCTCTTGTGAGGATAATTTTGCATTCTGCCTGTTAACTGAGTCAGCTCACAGGGATGTTGACATGCCGTTTCACAGCTCTTGATACCTCCGGGAGAAAACATCTCTCTCACCATTCTTCTTCCCCTCTCCCTCTTTCTCTCGATTGCTGCGTCTCATTCAGAGACACTTGCCCTGTAACCACACTCGTCCTCGTTTGACATTCCTACTGCCATTTAGAGGAAATGTGGAGGCAGCCAGCCCCTCTTAATCAGGGGGCGACACACTGAACGCTCCAAGACTGCCACCATACACTTTAGTGGCACTAAAAGTGCTATTTCTCACACGGAAAAAACATGTTGCATTTTACTGCTCATTGGAGACTGTAAATTAAAATAAAAAAATATTCTAAAAATAATCTTCTGAAAATTTGAGTCAGGAAAATGTGGTTACTACGGCATTTATAGGCTTGCTAAGGTATTATGTATGGTTGCTGGTAGTGCTGGGCGGTATACCGGTTCATACCGAATACCGGTGTTTATTTTTGTTATGATATGAATTTTTTAAATACCGCAATACCGGTGTATGTCGCTTAAACAACGTTCGGAACGCGACACTGTTTGAAAGGGGTCCCTTTTCACTGTTGCACTGTGGTGAGCGAACAGCTGTATGTGTTACTAAAGCGTGAAAGTTCCGAAACTGAAGCTGTAGAACTAATAGAACGTGATGACACAGAAGAACTCATCCACAATATCCCACATTGACCGCCACAAATATCCACGCCCCCTGCCATCAGCTCCCGCGTCTCACACACACGAGCACGACTTTAGCACTAGATTTAGCAACTTTCAGACCCTTTTAGCGGCTTTTTTCCATAGAATATTCATACTGACAAACCTAG
>NW_015555883.1:618198-620540 GCF_001515605.1 Sinocyclocheilus anshuiensis
ATGCACTTTTTTGTTTGTTGTTTTTTTTAGTTTGTTACTCAGACGCAGGCAGTGCGCTGCATGAGACAAAAAGTAGTATAGCCAAAACAACCACATAGCCGCTCTTTAGTGTAGATGCATGTTGATTTTATCAGACGATGCCACGATTATAAATGAGAGTGACTCCTGGTTAACGTATTAAAAGGGGTCGTATTTAGTCACTATCTAGTGTAGTATTTTTTGACAATATTCACTCATCATGACAAAATAGGGCATTCTAAGTCAATATACTGCAGTATTTCCTCTCTCAATCAGTAGAAAATATTGTTAACACCCGGTCATGCATGAAAAAAAACAAAACACCGTCATATACCGTGAAACCGGTCTAATTTTGAAAAAATACCATGATATAAATTTTTGGTCATACCGCCCAGCACTAGTTGCTGGGCATTGCTAGGTGATGCTAAGGCTTCAGGGTGGTCAAATAGGAGTGATGGCAATTACAGTATGATGGTGGCCTTAGCAAACGCCACTGTACGCCAATAATGCTTACTAACTGGTCTGTTTTTTTTTAATCAAATGTGAGTGGTAAAAATCAACCTCAGGATGTGATTAGACTGTTGTTGTGTTGTGCTAGTGCTCTGCGGCTGTGCCCGGTGTTGCTGAAGTCATCCACAGATCTGGGCTGTTTATTCACCCATTAGCTGATATGAGTGTTTAATGAGGGGTTGCTCCATGCTGGTCAGCCTGGTAATAAAAAGAGTGGAAAAACTGAGCTGGTATGCTGGGAGAGACAGCAGGTTGGCGAAGGGTGGTTCTGGTCGATCTGGGTTGGCACTGGGGCGGTGGGGGAGTTGGGGGCAGAGTAGGTGACAGGACGGAGGTAGACGTGAAAGGAAATCCTCTTGGACGTGGACTGACTCTCTTGTCACTTCTCATCACCCCTGCATCGATCTGGACACGTGTTTAAACGCTCTTTGCGGGCCACAAAGTGAGCTCGCTGTCTGCGTGCCTGGCAGGGCAGTGTTTTTTGAAAGAGCTTTGTTGTGAGGGGTTTATTTTTGGGAATGAGACGCGATGGAGAACATGGAGGGGAGGTGGCGTGGAAAGAAAAGGGAAGCTGACCAATTACCAGGTCTGTCGGACTGGCAGTGATGATGGGAAGTTGTTCTGCCATGTAAAGTTGGAGGGTCTGAAGTGCTCGTCTCAATCTAAGCCCGTCCAGGAGACGTGTTTTTTGTAAGCGATGTTGATTTACAGCTCCAAAAGCAGAGGAATTTCACAGCTGCAGGCGCAGAAAGGTTAGTTGACCTGCGTTTTAGTTTGGCGTGTTTGAGAAGGGCGAGCAGCTCCCCCATAGCTAACGGTCTCTTTAATGCAACCTAATGTGCCTGACCGATGTCCTGTCAGTGTCTGCCAATCCTAACTGTCACTAGACACTCTTCTGACAGTCTCTGCGTCCAAACAAATTACTCACACGGACAATAAAACATCGTCCACCACTAAACACAGCACATTTAGGATAACAATGAAATGCACCTTACATTACTTGTTCGAACATTCTCTTACATTGAAAATTCCTCCACATTCTTCCCAAATTTATACCAAAAAGTGAATTTTTTTTTTTTTAAGCGAAAAGTTTTGGACTTCTGCACACACATTTCAAATATCAATAAAGTCTACTCTGCACAATAATTATTTTTATTATAATGGGACTACCACTTAAAAATAAAATGAAATCAAATCAATAAATTTTCACTGTTATATTAAATACATTTTTAAACATAAATAAACTTAATAAAGTCTTTTTTGTCAATTTGACAAGTGGTTTGCCTAGAGTCCGTGGCATGAGGGATGAGAGAGGTGCTGGGAATCTCTCTAATTGGGATCCATCAAAGGCAGATATTCTGGCCTCTTTCTCAAACCCACACTCTATATCAGTGTTTCCCAACCGGGGTGCCGTCTGTTGAGAGCAGGGGAGCCGTGTAAAAAAATTATTTTTTAATATTTTTAAATAGCTAAAATGTTCAAAAAAGCATCTATTATATAATATCCATTTCTGATGTTGCCAATAATTAGAGATGCACCGAAATTTCGGCTGCCGAAAATTAGTTCACCGCTCAGGTTTCACTTTCACGTGGAGTGACGCTCTGCGTATTATCCCGCTCTATGCGTGTGCGCTCCGCTCAGCCGCTCCGCTCATATACCGTTCATGCTCATCGGAACAGCAAATTCTTTCAAAAATTGAGCCGACAGGAAACATCGATATAGTACAGTATTGTTTCTGTCTGCAATAGGTATATGGGCAATTCTGGTAACGCTGCCCTCTCATTCATTGATCTGCTAACCGCTATGTTATGCTC
>NW_015555883.1:620780-627017 GCF_001515605.1 Sinocyclocheilus anshuiensis
TTTTTTATTTGTGCTATCATTATTAATTTCTTTATTTGTTGTTATTTTATTACTGACTGCTTACTTGTCATTTTTTATTCAATTCAAAGTTTGACAAAATTACTTGTCATTTTTTATTCAATTCAAAGTTTGACAAAATTACCCCACTGTAAAATAAAAAAAACACTGAGTGAGCAAAAATTTGTGAGATAGCTAGTTATAATGGTAATTAAACAATGTTTACATATGTATAAAAGCCTACATTCAAATCTGTCATATAAATTGGTCTCTTCATTAGAAATTAGCCTACTGATTGCCACCATTGATGGACAAAATTTTTTAATAATATTAAAAATATCTGTATGACATTATATTCTACAGTTCTTCCCTGTTGTACCGAATATCTATACTTTTCAAATTATCATATCGAAGTTAGAAATTCAAATATTGTGACAAAATTAATTTTGTAGGGCGCCACAAGTTTGTTAAAAGGGTGACTAAAAATGACTGAAAAAAGGTTGGGAAACACTGCTCTATATCACTCTTCCTTTTACAAGCTCCAGTGATCTCTATCAACTCATGTGGCATGTAATGGGCAGAAAATCATGCCAGCTGGTCGAGAGTGTTTTGTATGAGAAACAATTCTGGAAGACCAAATCTCAGCATCGATACACCATATTTGTGAACTCACATTCTGCCTTGATCCACTAAAGTTGAGACTGATGACTCAATTACCTGCAACATAATTACGAGGCCAAAAAGTATACACCGAATGCACTCGCTTTGAATAAAGCATCTGGCAAATGCATAAATGTAAATGAAAACGCAGGAAGAGAGGTAGTCAGGCAGCTTGAATATTGCGTTTGCAAGATTTTCAGAGAAATGTTGATTTTGCGTTTGTGTGCGCATCCCACCTGTATCTCCAGCTGTTGAACGACCTGCATCTGGACCCTGCACTGGGCCGTACTGCGATCATCCAGGGCGTGTTCACTGTTCAGGTGCCTGAGAGAGAGAGAAACGCAAACATGTGATGACATATCCTGATACACAGTCTACTAGATCAATCCGCGACCCGATCTAAACTCCCAGAGGGAGATCTGTAAGCATATTTGGACCATCTGCCACAAACCCTGTCGCTGACCTGCCTGATACAGTGCACACACACATACTGTATGGCTGTGTCTCAGCCTTTTGGGATTGTCTCGCAGTTTGTGTGCTACAGTATGCTACAGTGTTAACACTACATGCCTGGGCGTCACGTCCTGACGACACACACACACTTATATCCAAATACAGAGGTCACTGGTGCATCAGAGATCCAGTTGCGGCGTCAAACCATGACTTCACATAAACAAATAACCACATCAAAATACGAGCACAGATAACAGTTTATTTGTCCATTTTGGAGAAGAAACATTTAATGGAATGCTCTCGAGATCACAACGGCCCTCTCAGAGGAAATCCCTAACAATAGTGGATTTCCACTTGAGAAAACACTTTTCACTAGGCATATAAAATCAATTTCCTCTCGCAAGAAAATAAAAACAATATTAGGACATGAAAGATGTGAAAAGAGAGGTTTTCCGCTCAGGAATGTGACCATGCTGTTTGCTGAAGTGTATTTTTGAGAAATAAAAAATATTTGTATTTATTGTTACTCATTGAAAGAGATGAAAATAATATTAGACATGAATGTCTCTCTATATTAGGTCTGAATGAGTGTCCTAATGTATCTGTTATTCAGTTGAAATGCAGCTGGAGTGGGATATTATTTTGGAAACGGTTTTGTTTTTTGTCAGAAAGTGCCGCAGGCCATGAACTCTGAGTGGGTGTTGAAAAGGGGGGGGAAAAAACACCTGGAGATGACTTCATTTGTTTTACTCATCAAACACTGCTTCAGATGGGTGAGCTCTGCCCTTAGTTATTCATGTTTTCTTTATGAAGCAATCCAAAACAAAACTCCAAGACACAACAAAACAAACAGATGATGCAGGGCTGAGAACCAAATGAGAAAGCAAAATCAAAAAGTAAGTAAAAAAGTAAGAACTTAAAGGGACGGTGTCAGATTGGACACAAAGATGGACTCTGGGGTCTGTAATGTTGGATCTTTCCTTTACGCCATCTGTCTCATCCCACACATTTTATTTACAACTTTCCCATGCTTGAAATCACACAAATGAACCCCTAAACACATATAAACGCACCTATAGCATATTTGCTTTACTGCGTTTTGCACTGTACATATTTTACATTTCATACTTATACACTTATATTTTAATGTATGTTTTTTAATTGTTTTATTTATTATTATTGTCTGTTCAGAACAACACTGTAGCACTTTGCCCAAGACAAATTTCCTTTTGGGGACAAATAAAGTTTATCCTTTATCCTTTTATCCTTTAAACACAATTCTATAATCCATTAAACATCCCTATATCCAAACGATGATGTCATTCATCTTCTCCAGGTGTGTAGGAGCCCCTCCCACCTTCTAACCACACACCTGGTGAGGTTTAATGACTCTGAGGTCAGGGGTCACAGGAGCACATTATAGAAGATATGAGTAGAAGAACCACAATGCTCCCTTTCTAGAAGCGTTGTAAAGCAAAATCTTCCTGAGGATTACTTTATATATTTCTTTCAGGCTAAAAAATATAATCTAGGGATGCACAATATATCGGTGCCATACTGGTTATATTAGACTTTTTATTCGAAAGTTATCAGTATTGGCCAATATTAGATATTTCATTTAATCTTTAAAAATATATAATTTAATAACACTAATAAATGTAATCTTTAATCTCAAAATGAACATCCATAATGTAGTGAGTATGCCTAAATTCACTTGTAGCATTTAAATTGCTTGATTTTATTTTTTAATTTTTTATTTATTAAGGAAAAATTTTATTATCACCCAATTATCAGTTATTAGCCAATTCTCAGCTTATCATATCAGCTGGAATTTTAATATTGGTGCAGTCAATCTCATCTGACACCTTTATTCGTGAGGGAATTCCTGCATTTTTTAGCACTCTCCTCATTGTCGGGGGCGGCCCACTGTGTTTTGGTCCCACACGGCGGGAGAGCGGCAAACGGAAGTGTGTGAGCAGTAGAATCTTAACCTTCGCAATACACACTCAGCCTCATGATCCTGGCCTGCTTTATCTCCACAACACCCGCCACATACAACAACCGTTTTGACTGTCCGACTGAAGGAAAAGAGGGGTGCGCATTTGCTCTCTCATGAGAAATTAAACAAAAACAATAATGTCACCCACTCATCTAATCCAGGCGCAGACGGACATTTTTCCCCGCAAGCACATGATGATAATAACAAAAACATGATCTCATCTTACTCTCCCTCTGCCTCTCTGCACCCCGTCTCTCTCTTTTTCTGAATAAAGGAACAGACCACAAGTTTTATGGCTCATAATAAACAGTAGCAGCGTTTTTCCGAGAGACCCGACAATGAGGCAGTGTTTACTCCCTGCACCCCAACAGGGATTTGAGGAGCATTTACAATGGTCACAGAAAAAAAGTCACAAACCAGCCCCGACAAAGGATTTGAGTACTCTAACACATGTCACCCTGGCATGCCAGAGAAAACTGAACATCATTAAAGAGCTCAGATTGAGAGTGTGTGAAATAGAACAAGCGAGAAACAGGATGAAAATTTAATTTAAAAGTGAATGACTCTTTTATCATTCTCACACTACTAGCTAAAAAGAAAGAGAAAACGAGACAGATTTAATCTGGGGATAAAAAGTGTCCAGATGAAACTGACGAGACTTTTTCAACATTTCTTGCACTGATTTCTGTGAAAAGGATTTTTTTAAATTCTAAAATGGTGTTAAAAAGTTCTGAGAGTATTACACTCTTAGTAGTTCCTACCGGACATGTTTTATGTGTTAAACTGCACTGCTTTTTAACATTTGCTAGGTGGATATTCTTGACCACTGACCATGTCTTCCTGCTTCTTCTATGTCTCATGCTTGAGTACCACATGACACAAAGTCAACTTGTAAGAAGTTCAACTGTTGACATGCAGGCTAACACATCAAGGTTAATTTCGAAACACTGGACCAATCAGAAGAAACAGGGGGAGGGGCAAGTATCACTAGTGTATTTACAGTAGCAAATTGCAAATTTGTTCATCTCAAAGGAGGCACTTAGCTATGGCAAGGATGATTATGTTATTTTATTTTATTTTATTTATACAATTTTAAATAATAACAATACTAATCATCAACCTTCGTCTTGTGTTTCTAAATGCAAAAATGTTTTCTGTACATTTGTCTCCCTAATGGAACAGTTCAACAGTTTAAAAAGCATTGCGTGACAGTCAAAAACATCCATCTAGTGTGTGTTTAGATAGACCAACAATTAAAAAAAGAACACATTGTGTGAACGTCCCCTTATTGGAAGCTAAAAGCATTATTAAATTACCCAAACTGAACATGCATGGGGCAAGGGCAATGTGTAGAGCTGTGTGAATGGCGGGCATTCGTTCAGCAGGCACTGATTCCATGTGGGCCTCATTTCCTACTATGAGTGGCAGGCTGCCAGATGGGGCTATAGAATAGACAAAAAGAACAGAAGGAGAGAGAGAGAGAGAGACTCTTCTCTTCCTGTCTTTAGTGATGACTAAAGAGTTCTGACTAGGCCATGGTGCACGGCACTGATGGTAATATCTGTCACCCCCTCCCTTCTTATCTCACATCCTCTCCCCGCTTCTCCGCTTGCCCCGAGGCTACGTGAAATGAGATACCGTGCAACCAAACAACAGCTTTACTCTTAAAACTTTCCCAGACTCTCCGGCTCTTTGATGTGTGTGTCAGCGACCATTATACGCGCTTCTCGCTCTAGCCCGCGTGCACCGAACACGCTCTTCTCCCCTGTCGCCAGAGACGACTGGAGGAAATTTACATACATCTTTCCGGACTGTCAATACAGCAGTCCCCTCGAGGAAGCACAGCTCTGGAGTCAAAAGACAAAGTGAGGGCCGAGCATCTCGTCAAAGGAAATAAACACGCAGGGATGTGACTGCCACTCATTAACGAACAAGAACACCCGGCTACTGTAAGAGACGGCGTTGACCTGCCAGAAATCAAAGGAGGTGTTTTGAGAGAGAGAAAATAAACAGCAGAGAGAACGTGCATTGCGAGCCTCGAGCACGCTGGGACAACGGCAGCAGCAACAGTCTGGCTCATACCCTTGCGACAGGCGGACATGTCAGGACTTTCCACTGTGAAGTCTCATTATTTTAACACACAGAGACAATGGGGCTGTTTACATCACCTTCCCTGTCTGATCTCTTCCTCTCTTTATCTCCTCTCGCCCCCCCAGCATCCCTAAAGACCCCAAACTGGAAAACACGCATGCAAAGAAAAGAGATGGCGAGAAGAAAGAAGATTGGGAAAAGGGAGATAGAGGAGGGGAGGGAGCCTCCTTTTGATGTCTTTGCTTGTATTCAAGAAACAAAAGCTTCTAATTGTAAATGAGCTAATTAAGTAAACCACTAACGAAGCGTGAAAACAATTTGCTGGACCCAGCAGTGGAGCGCTCAGGGATGGAGAGGCGGAACTATGGGAGCAGGGAGTTAATCGGCCTCTGACAGCATTGAAGAGCTGTGGGCAGCTACCTGATCAGACGCACAAACACACACACACACACACACACACACACACACACACACACACACACGACAGGTCAACAGGAAGAGTACAGAACATCTGTCTCTATGGTTACTTGCAGGGCATGTGTGAACTAGCTTCCTGTGCAAAAGTATTAAGCTGGCGCTTTTGGGAAAAATCTTGCAAAAACCATACAGCTCAATTATGGAGTTTTTGCACACGGTCATAGTATGAATTCAGAAATTAACAGGCCCAAAAGGTATGAAAAGTCAGTTTACCTTTAGTGCATCAACTTATAGTTTAAGTAATACTTAAAATTAGTATTAGTACTGTTAGTAGTTTGGGACCTGCTTTGTAGCATGTGTGAAAAAAGTGTTTATGCTCACCAAGGCTGCATTTATTTGATCAAGAATATAGGAAAAACGTCTCCGGTTACTTATGTAACCATGGTTCCTTGAGTAGGGAACGAGACACTGGCTCTCAACGAGAGAGGGGCTCGCCCAGCATGATCGTTAGAAATCAGGTAAGAGTACTGCAAGCTAGCCAAAAACCCAGCGCATCAGAGAGGCGGATTTTGGAAGGGCCTAGTTCACCTGATGCTACTGGTTCCAGGTGCTCTGGGAAA
>NW_015555883.1:627173-628796 GCF_001515605.1 Sinocyclocheilus anshuiensis
TAAAATGGATCATACTCACCCACCATGGTTCCCGTGCCGGAACCCCACTCAAAAGGCGATTCCAGAGAAGCCTCTAGTAAGGTGGTTGCTATGAAGTCATAGAACCAACCAAAACCCATCATAGGTCCAGTATAGGAGACTGTAATGCAGGAAAATTCCCACCTAACCTCGGTCAGGTGGCGTGCTGGTGGTTATAGGGGAATTAGGAAGGGGAAGAAAAAGGGCAGATGTGACACCCCCGAAGGAAATGAGTAGATACTCACGTATCACTCTGATCTGGACGAAAGCGCTGACGCCTTGTCTGGATCACATCCCTTAGGTCTTGCCTACCTCCCCTTGACCCACGATTCCTCCTTCCCCTACCCGCGGGCAGAGGAGGAGCGCGAGTCGCGACACTAGCCTTCTGTGCCCGTCTCTGATCCTCAAACCGAGACGGACCAGGACCCCTATGTTGTTCGGGCTCAGACCTGGACCTTCGTGGAATGAAGGATTTAAAGGCTGCTGAGCTCGCCTTCGCCTCCCTGATCTTCTCGACCACCGTCTCAACGGAGGCACCAAAAAGTTCAGAAGGCGAAATCGGAGCATCGAGAAGAAAGCCCCTCTCTTTCTTCGCGATATCTGCCAGGTTCACCCACAGATGTCTCTCCGTTACCACCAACTCCTCGCCCAAACACAAAACGCAGAGATCGTGTGTGTCATCAGGTGTCACATAGCGACCACACGGATGCACATACCCTCTAAACGCTCTGCTAGTGCTCGCCATAATAATAGATCGTAGATCACTCTTACCACGTTCAAATGCACGCTTCAAACAAAACAGTCAATGAAGACGAAGAAGAGAATGACATGTTCTCCCGGCGCCTATTTATACTATAGTTGCACCGGTAGTGACGTCATGGGCTGTCGCCGGCCAACGTGTTGTTGGTGTTTTTTCAATGTATGCTTCAGACACGGGTCACAACGAGGCGTTCCCCATAGCGATCCCTAGAGGACGCAGTTCGAAGTTCCCTTGAAAGGGAACTGTAATATTGTGAAATATTGTTACATTTAAAATAACTTCAGCAAAGCTGAATTTTCAGGAGCCATTACTCCAGTCTTCAGTGTCATAATATGATCCTTCAGAAAGCATTCTAACCAGGATTTCAGTATTCTTTGATGAATATAAAGTTCAAATGGTGTGTACATACATTTAAAATCTGTGACCTACTACAAATTTGCTTGCAGCTCTACAGAGGGCACTCTACTTTGATTGTGTTCTGTGACTGTGAAATACCTGTCTATCAAGCGTTAGCTCTCTTTTTTTCATACACCAGTACAGTCCCACAGCAGTGGGGAATGTCTCGCGCTCTCTCCAGCAATAACCTTGCACCCCCCACATCCCTGTGGAATTCATTCGTCTCTTGTCTGTTCAAACATCACACCTGAACACGGCTGTCAGTCGCCTGGCTTTCTTATTGCCTTTCCTCTCATCCCCACACTCACTTCAGCACAAGAGAAGGCCTTTAGTTTAAGTGATCTGCAAGCTCATCGGAAAAAGGATGAATGCGCATTGACGGAGGGTAACGCTAACAGCCAGAGACTTGCTTTGTGGGACGCAGCAGGCAATGATGAATGCTTTGCTGC
>NW_015555883.1:629056-644888 GCF_001515605.1 Sinocyclocheilus anshuiensis
CTTCGCAGCCAGGCCACTTGCACTCGCCGTGTCCGTAGAGTGGGTGGGAGGCCGTGTGTTCCTCGTGGGTTGAGCTGAAAGAGACAAAAAAGATCTGGTTAGTCGAACTATAAATGATTACATCACACTAAACCTTGACATAAGTGGTAGGAGAGTTTAGGGAAAAAAATTGTTTGCTAACACAGAAATCACACACCTCATCTTTAAAACATCTGAACTCTTGCTGATGTCACATGATCTTAGAAATGAAGTGGATTTGATGGACAGATGTCACTCACTTGATGAACTGGCCCATGTCCTCGCAGAGCGCTTCGCAGCCAGGCCACTTGCACTCGCCGTGTCCGTAGAGTGGGTGGGAGGCCGTGTGTTCCTCGTGGGTTGAGCTGATGCCAATTTGGTGCTCACAAAATGTCTTATTATTATCCATGCTGAAAACAGTTCAGCACTGCTTAATATTTTTGTGGAAACCGTTATTTATTTATATATATATATAATATAAAGCAGCTTGCTAGCAGATGAGGCCCTTCTGATGCGGCATGCACACACATGATCCCTCCTCCTCTTCATCAGATGTGCTGGCAGTGGACGGCCCACGCAATTCAGAAGCTGCTTGAGCGCTAGACATTACAAACTACTGGCAACCACACTGTCCACATGTGCCATGTATTAGCTTCACCGCACAGTTTTTCTTCCCTTTTGAGTTACGTGTGTGTGTTTGTGTGTAAATGTGTTAGGCCAAGTCAGGGAGAGCAGTGTTAGAAGAAAACATGATGGATAGCGCACTTTTCTTTCTGTTTAGCCATGTCCGCGTAGCATGAAAGGGTGGGGTGTGTGTTAGTGCTGCTGGTGTGTGTGGGTTTATTTAGCTGTAGTTTTGAGGCCCCACCAGTGTAAAAATGGCCATATTACATAAAAAGATCCACAGAACTGCTGCAAACGACACACTGCAGCACCATATAAGTGAATCTCAAAAGTTTGATTAAAAACTTGATTAAAAAACAGAAATGTTGATTAAAAGCGTTTTTGCTGGAGCTTTTATTTATATAGTTATGCACACTATACATACATAAACTATATAAATAAAAAAAATGCTAAATAAACTAACTAAATAAAAACAAACAAATTATTAAATGTTCAAAAAGGTTTAAAATGACATGCAAATTTTAGATTCATGGTGAGAAATAAATATTAAATTTTTTTCAAATCATCTGCAGTTGGTAGGCAGATAGTAAAATCTGGACACTGGTTGCAACTACAAACAGCTAATAATAAATAGCTAATAATTTACAACTGACAGTATAGTAAGCAAACAAACAAGTGCTATAGCTATGCTAATGTAACATTTATTAGTCAGTCAATTTTTATATTATATATACATTTTTTTAAATTAATTTGCACAATGCACATATTGTAAGTGTGTCTTTGTGTGTATGTATAGGGTGGGCCGGCTCTGTGTAGGTTTGATAAACTACCCTTATATAAGAACAATAGCAGTCTAAGTTACGTCCACATTTAGATGGATAGGTAACCCTGTGTGTATATACATATGTGCGTGTGTTACTCACTGAGTGCTCTGCAGGTGAGAGCCTTTGGAATAAGGCGTGAGATGCTCATCACTGGACTCCTTGGTGAAGGACGAGATCCACTCAAAGAGTCTTGCTCTTAAAAATGGAAAGAATGTATGAGTACACCACAGTAGGACCAATTTGCTCTCACACAGCTGCTCACCTTTCAGCTAAATTATCGCAGAACCCTTTCACCAACTTCACACGCACACACACACACACATACACACGCTAAACTGGCACAGGGGCGTCAGTCATGCTGAAGGCATGCTATGTTCTGAGGAACTCACACGAGCAACCAATATCAAATGAACCCAGACATTTTACATCAGCTCATCAACAGCACCTGACAGCAGAAACCTTGAAATATGTGTGACAAAAATATCTATTTATGAAATCTTTCATGTAGCAGTTGCACTCTGAATGCTCAAGACAAAAATACATTAGCATAGCTATAGCACTTGTTTGCTTACTTTCAATAGTGTCAGTTGTTACTTATTGTTTGCAGTTGCAGTCAGTTTCAAGATTTTACTATCTACCTGGCAATTGCAGATGATTTGATAAAATGTAAATATTTATTACTAACCACGAAACTAAATTTTGCAAAAAATTATATTTACATTTATATACTTATTTCTCACTTTTGCAATTAGTATTACTTGTTTTTACTTTCACGCACGCACACACACACACACACACAAACACACACACACACACACACACACACACACACACATATACATATAATATATATATAATCTTATTTCTCACTTTTGCTATTATTATTTACTCGTTTTTTACTTTCATATTTTTGATTAATCATACCATTGACACACTATAAAAAAAATCATCAGGTGGACTATGAGGTATGCCTGTGCATTTTCCACTGACCTGTCTCTCTTTGGAGTGTGCACAGAGTTCTGTCCATTTGGCAAAGGATGATGGGGGATCTGAGGTGAGACCTTGGAGGCTGAATATGAGGTAGTGTTGGAGCTATTGGTGGTCAGATCGAGGCCCTCGTGTTTCATGGCCTCCTCTGTGCTCTGAACACAGGCCACATCCTTCCACAACTGCTGCAGGTCAGTGGGACACATGGCTGTGATGGACAGAAAGCAAGCAAGATATTACTACAGACTATAAATCATTATTTATTACCATAAATCATAAAGTCCTTAGACAGAAAAGCGAAAACTACCACCTTTAGTAAACTATAAGTGCTATAATCCACAATCTCCATTGAAACACAAAAACACAAAAGGTGCTTTAAAAGCCCTGGGTCAACAACAGGTGCCATATGATGAAACCTTTTCTAGGCAGAGAGTTTTTCAGTATGTTTATTAGTTTTTCTTATCTTTGTTGTGCTAAAGACTATAAGCCCAGCGTTGAATGACGAGAGCTCCTTCGGAAAGCATCCAAACCTGTGTCTCTCCTTATCACACCTCCAAAGCCCCCCTTCCACCTCACCGCATCTTGAATGGTGGCCAGCTGGCAGTGCATCCTGCCCCAGAGATCACAAAGCCTGGCAGTGCTCTGACATTATTGTGGCAAGCCATAAAACACCAGGCGCACAACGTGCCACACTTCACTACGGGAGGGGGGCATGCCCCTCTGCATGACAGCAGAAGGAGGGACCCATCCAAATTGGAGGAAGCAAATGGCTAATTTCAGCGCGTTTTGTTATCTTTCAACATCTCTAGAAATCCCCCTCGCTACCTCCATTTGTAATTATCACTGTCCCGACCGGCACTGCAGCTCACTGGGTGAATTAATCTTGGTGAGATGCTCTCTTGGCATTTTTTTCCCCCTCAAACTTGCTGAATTCGGGATTGTTTTTTCTCTTGGAAAGGCAGAGGGGGTCAAGTTTGGGAGGGAGATTTGAGGGTGTAAAAAAAGAGGAGAAGAAGGGGGCCCGCCCAAGCTCGTCTGGCGCACACTGTTCCTGAAAAGCCACAGCCTGCTATGCTATCTCACATGGCAAAGACTTAATAGCAATCTAAATATTATGTCTGGTCCGTCCGCATTCTTGTCCCGGACCCCGCCAAAACAAAACTCCTCGCCTGGCCTGGCTCTCTTCATCCCCCCTCCTCCCTCTCTTCCCAGCAGGCCTGGGGCCAGGGAAATGATGTATGGCCACACTTGCAGCTACAGGCTGTTGTTCACTAGTCACAGGACAACCTGACAGAGCACTAAAGAGACATGGATGTATTTTAACCCTGCAAATAACAGAGCCAGCCCGGTGGCATGGCACTGTTGCCGTGGACAGGGGAAGGGAGGTGATTTCTGCGAGTTTCTACTTTTGTGAAAGAGCAGCCAGAACATAGGAAGTGGAAGGGAGGACACAGGGTGGAGATGGAGCGGTTTACCTACAGTGAAGTGTTTTTGTATCTCATTTTCTTCCAAACACACACACAGTCGCACACACACAGAGCCAGGTGAGGCGTTTCCCCTGTGGTTGGCCACACAGTCTCTATTTCTCACACACACACACACACACACACACACACACACACACAAAACATTGAAGCCAATCTTAGCTTTACATACAAGTGTGTGTTCCTGAAATTGTGCAATATTTAGCATTTAGTATTCGGTTTATTGAAGCTGATGTGTCATGACGTTAAAACTTTACTTAATGTTCAGAGACTATGAGTAAACCATTGTTAGGTCGATTTCTCTGACATGTATAAACAATGTGGTGTTTTCAAAACATTACTCTGTTAGTATGAGTAGCTTAGCATAGCAACACTGACTCAACCAATGGTGTGAGTTTGGGACGGGGTTACCTGTTTACTTGACCAATGGCAGGCGAGTGTTAGGGAAACCTGCTTGGAAACAGACATTATTTTTGAATTTCTTCTTGATGCAGCATAGGTTAAACACCTCATCTTTAAATGTAAAGAAGTGTGTAATTTCTGCACCACTTGCATCAAGTGCACTTGAAAATACAGTAAAAACAGCAATATTTTGAAATATTATGACAAGCTAAAATAACTGTTTTCTATTTTAATATATTTTAAAATGTAGTTTATTCCTGTGATGGCAAAGCTGAATTTTCTAATATGCTGATTTGGTGCTCAGAAAATATTTGTTTTTCTAAATTTTTTGAAGAAAGTTTACAAGAAGTGTTTATTTGAAATAGCAAAGTTTTGTTGTCATTTTGTTACCTGTTATTTTTGATCAACTGAATGCATCCTTCTGAACAAAACTATGTTAATTGCAATGCATGTAATTTGTATGTAATGTATGCAATTGTAAAATAGGAAATTCTTTAAAATATTACTGACACTAAACGTTTGAATGGTAATATATAAAACGTAAGCATTTATGCTACTGTTTCACCGCAGCTCGGACTACATTACACTTTCTGATTACCATCTAAAAGTTATTAATATTCATAAGTAGATGGCCAATGAGACTGCTCACAAGGCAACATAACAAATTCCCCTTTGGTTTATCATGTCATTTATCATGAAAAGTTTGGCATGGTGATCACAAAGCATTAAGCTGAGTCCGACAGATCTTGTTGCGCCCTTTGGACAGGAATTAAAATTACTTACTGTAACTGTTAAGTGAGTATTACAAAGAAACAAAAGTCACTTGGGTTTGAAACTCAAGCCATTCTGAGAGAATAGGTTGGACACGCCAAACAAACACGAAAACATCAACAACAACGGTTGGCGCCACCCATGGATCAGAGAACAAATCCTTTTCAGTGGCAGCTACGGCCAAGCATGACTAGCCAGAAGAATGCACATGGTTGGCTGGCCAGTCATAATGGAGGGCTTCTTTTCAGAGAGGGATTGTGGGGAAATTCCGTGTTTCTGCTTTGTTGCAGGATTTGTTGAAGGGATTCCAAGAGCCCAGAGTTTATTGTTCATCAGACCCCTTGAAACAATGACATAAGCAATGGGGGGTGGGTGCGAGGGTCTACGCCAGAAAGATGCCAAAGTCGAAAGTTTACAGCTGTCGTGAAAATTTTTTTTCATCAATCTGCGAACTTTCCTCTGGTTTGCTCCTTGCACTCTCCCTCTCTTTTTTTTCCACCAGACTACTTTTCTAAAAGCAGCCGTGTGCATGTGTGTGTGTGTGTGGTAGGCCCACTCAGGATTCTGGATCTTGAGTCTATGTTTTCTTAAGACTGAAATAATCAGAGATGTCAAGAGCAATGGGTGAGAATGAGAGTCAAGCTCATAAAAGACTGGGATAATTTTGGAGGCCCTATCGGCAAGAGTGGCAGGGACTTTGGCATGGAAACTTGAGTCGGCTCCCTGTTTGTACTGCCCTGTTGAAGCTCTTGTAATGTTACGACCGCTGTGGAATCTGTAAAAGTTGATGTGCCTAATTTTGGCGGACAGTGGCCAGGTTGCAGTCAAGATCCATTTCTGGTAGGGCCCTTTGACAAAACAAGGAAAAATGAAAAAATACATTCAAAAATTATCCAAAACCTCCATTTCCTTCTGTAGGATAAGTGTATCTGGAGTGTGTAAAACTCAAGGACGCACACACATAAGCCCCCTCCTAGCCTGCGCACAAAGTCTGGTGAATTTTGTGGCATATTTTACCTATTATCCAAATGACTGCCTTCCACAAAACCAACAATCAAGCTTTGCTTTTATCTCTTTATGAGCTGATTAAGTTAACAAGCTTCACATATGGCTCTATGGACATGGCTGTAGTTAGTCTCCGGGGGGCTCCATCCCGCTCTAATAGATTGAGATGATAGCTCATTGCCAAATTTTGAAGGAAGACGAATAAGGGATTCATTTTACAGCCAGCTTTATTAGCATTCAACTTTGCGCGTGTAGTAGCGGGGCAATCTGAGATCGTGCACGAGAGTGTGTGTGGTTAGGGCTGACTAAGGAAGAAAAAGTGGGCGGCGAACACAGGTCTGGCTTCAGCCTGAGACCGCCATCTGGTCCTGGGCTACGGGTATGAACACAGATGCTGCATTTATTTAGCACGCTGCATTTCCTCCAGAGCTCCACTTTCCTTTAATAGGCATCACGAAAGGAGCGAATCAGACACTCTGTGGTGTTTTTCTGGCTGTTGAGGACAAGAGGAGAGCTGTGAAAGAGACAGACCACCGGGTTGAGAGGTCTGCGGTTGTAGCACCTCACCCTGGGGCTAGACGGAGTCACATGTTTGTGGTCAATATTGACCAGCTAATAGAGCTGGGGAAGAGTTTTGCACCTTTAAAGATATACATTACTTATTTGCAATACAATTGTCTTATAAAAATCCTAAATTCAGCCAAATTCCCTTCCTTTCACAGTAAATGTTTAAAAAGTCTTTAAAATAAAATAAAATACTTGTTTTTATCTTAAACATAATTGTATTCTGTCTAATTAAACAAGTACATTTCCCAATTTTTTCAAGTATAAACTAGATAAAAAACAAGTTAAAAATCTGCCAGTGCAGACATACAAAATACACTCATATTAAAGAAACTATGAAAACAAGTCTTATTATTTTATGCAGTGTTGAGAACTAAAACTATTAAAAACATGTCAATAGATGCAAGGATGAGATAAAATAAAAATAAATAAATATTAGGTGAACAACTTAGTTTAAAAAGAAGCACTAAAATTACTAACTGGAAATACAACTGAACTAAAACTGAAAAAAAAAGCACATAAAAATGACTAAAAACTAAACAAAAATTAAAATGAAAAATACAAAAATAAAAATAAAGCTAATAAAAAATATTAAAAAAAAAAAAGTATTATAGTATAGAAATAATACCAAAATCACACTGGGCAGCACCTGTAGCCTCACAGGATAGCAAAGCGTCTACTAAAACTCAGTGATGCAGTATATCAGGTACTGTCTCACAAACACTGAGTATTCAGACATCTTACTCATTTGCAGGAAAACTGTCAATCCTGAGCCTTGTTTGCCAGATAAGTATGCATATTGTGTGTGTCTGCATTGGTATGTGTACCTTGCTGCAGGCTCTGAATGGGTACTGCTCCTTGTCCCGGCTGTAGGTTCACCAGGCCCTGTCTTTGTAGATTCAGAATGTGTTGCTGCTGTAGATGTTGCATCTGGATCAGCTGCTGCTGGAAAGCCAGCTGTTTATTCCCCAACTGCTGCTGCTGAGAATGAGAGAGAGAGAGAAGCATGTTACACAACAAAACAAATGACTGGGTAAAGTGAGAGGAAGAGACTTGTAGAGCTGCAGGATGGAGAGGATGGGAAAGATGAGACATTAATTGGCTTTTATAAGCCTTCAACCTTGTCCAGGACATGTTTAGATAGGACATATCCTGGAATAGAGATATTTTCTCCTCCAATCACTAAAACACTTCCTGTGGTGGTAGACAACAAGCAGACAACAAAATGCTGAGAAATGCTGAGAAATGTTGCAGTTCAAAGTGTCGAAGTGCATTGTGAAGCCTCGTGTATTAAGAGATGAAGCATTAATCTGGGAGTTCCATGTGGTCTAGGACCGACCGACACCAAAGACACGCTCGCAAACATGCTTGTTCATTCCTGCGTGTAGCAATCTGTTAGCATGTGGTTGGCGTGCAATTAACATGGCAATAAACAGTGACTAATAACATCTGTGCACAATGTTAAGAACAGTTCCAGATTATATGACATCAGATGTTTATCATTTTACGATAAGGCTTAGTATTTTTTCCACTATGCATGAAATGTGCTTTGTGAAACTTGAGAAGCGTGATTCCAAAACCTTCTTTCTCTGTTTAATAAACAGGTCTCAATGTGTGCAGACAGTCATTATTCAGCTATCAAGAGATATATTTTTGTTCCAGCCGACTTCTGGTGATGTTTAACAAAGAGATTAAAAATGAGCTATGTCAGCTATGAACATAAACATAGTGTACTTCAAGACTTGTCCTAAACTTGTATAAAAACATGACATGAGTCAGAAAAACCCATCAGATCTTTGCCAGAGGTGCAGGAACAGAAAAAAAGGACCAAGGTGACGAAAAAGGCTGGAAAAGATCGATTTAAAGGTAATGCATATAATTTATGATGTTTAAAGTGACACTGCATGGCAACATTAACTCAACCAATGGCATTTTGGGAGTCTGGGCCAGGACGAAAGTATACTTAATATATATTAAGTAGGACAAAAGTACTTTATATATATTAAGCAACACAACTGTTTTCAAATTTGATAAAAATAAACATTTCCTGACCACCAAATAAGCATATTTCTGAAGGATCACCTGACACTTAAAACTGGAGTAATGGCTGCTGAAAATTCATCTTTGCATCACAAGAAAAAATGACACTTTAAAATATATTAACATAGAAAACAATTATTTTAAATTGTAATAATTTTTCAAAATATTACTGTTTTAACTGTATTTTTGATTAAATAAATGCAGCCTCAGTGCACCAAAACTGGTCCAAAAAATGGAAGACGAGTAGTGCTTTAGAAACCTTTTTGAAAGTATACATGATACATATCACCTTTAAAACAATAAAGCAACCAGTACACACTCATTTTTAGAGCAGAGAGGTGGAGAGTTCTGTGTGTGTGTTTGTATGTGTAAGGGTAAGGGTGAGTACTATGGAATACATGGCATGTGCCGATAAGGTCAGTTGGTGTCGTGGTGATAAATGTCCTCCTTCCTGAACTGGCCTGTGTCGAACCACTGTTTCCAGCAACAAGCTTTTTGATGTTCCCCTAATGAGAGATGGGTCTTATCTTCTTTAAGATAACGGCACGAAAAAAAGTGGAGGGGAGAGAGAAAAAATGTTGAAGGAGGGAAGGAAAATAAAAAAAGAAAAAGAATTAAAGGTAGTTTCTTAATCTCACTGTCAGAGAAGTGTTGAGGCCTCTGCCTGGGGCACATGGCCCCATGGGAAAGGGCCACATGGGTCAACATCAACAGAGAAGAGAGAAAACACAAGCCCTTTCCAAAACCTAGTGAGCGGCTTTGTTCTCTACTACCTACATAAGCAACTATCTTCAAAGGCAGTATCCTAACAATCATGAATCCTCATAAATGTAAAATTGGGATAGGCAGCAACTCAAATAGTGCTTTGCACAAGAGATTCAACTCACAACTGATTTAAATAGTCTGACATTAGCATGCTGCTAAGCTAACAGCACAATACTCTAATAAAAATAAAAAAATAGTGTCTCTAATAAAAAAATATAGCTGCAAGAAATCCCTAACTTTTTGCCAGCATGGTCTGAACATGATCTGATTAGAATTTGGTGAAAATCGGACCAACGGTCTAGGAGGAGTTAGAAAATGTAGGTTTTCAAACAAAATGAAAATGGCGGACAGGAAGCTTGGCCTACAATGGCAATATTGGTATCTATGTGTCACGTGTCCCTTTCGCCTGCTCCGAGTGGGTCTCGAACCTGGGTCTCTGGCGTGGGAGGAAGACGCACTAACAAGGAGGCTAAAGACCGCAGCCACTAGCGCACATATGTTCTTACATATGTTCTTGGCGTGACCCAAGGAATCTATTAAGACCAGTCTCATGGCAATAGGCTAAATCAATCAAAAACTATTAGCATTTTTTTTAAATTTCATCATAAATTTTTCTGTCTTGAAACCTTTTGAGAAACTTCGGGGCATGGTGCCGATGACACATACCAAGTTTCGTAATGGTACACCAATGCATTCATAAAATATTGCATATTGCAAACTTTCTATGGTCAATGTTGAGACTGTCCTCTATCTGTGTGCCAAATTTCATAACTTTCCCGCAAGCGGTTCTATTGGCTCCCAGAGTGGAAGCAGAAGAATAATAATTAGAATGCCAATGGATATAATAAGTGCATACACACCTTCTGCGCTTGGCCCCTAATAATAATAATAATATGAACGCTAACAGATACAATAGGTGCCTTCTGTGCTTGGCCCCTAATAAAAACACATCCCACACATAAACATTACGTAAAAGAATACATTTTTAACTATATTTAATTATTTTTTCAATATTTTCACCACTTAATGAAATATTTACAAGTATTTATAAATGGTAGCATAATTAAGTTAAAAACATTCTTGAGAAAGAGCGGCTGAAACAATAAAAAACAGAAAAAGAGCAAAAGTTGGGATTGATGATGCAAAAATGTGTGTGGCAACCATCTCTCCCTTTCTTCTTTCTCTCTATCTCACCTCTCAACCTGTTTGTGCTGACTGGCAGTGATATGGGTGGCAATTAAAGCCTCTTTTACTGAGAGAGAGCATAACGTGTCATCTCTCCATCTTCAACTGCTTTACAAAAACAAAGTCCTGAGAGTTAGAGTTTCCAATTTCAATCACAGATTATATGAACAGGCCACTTGCCATGATCGTTGAAACTTTATGCTAATAATGACGAATGAAAGGAAAATTTAATATATTGATGACAAAATTGAGGAGGTGGTAGTACGGGCCAAAGATGCAGTTAGCTTCATGGCTTCAGGGGGCAGTTTTCTGTGCTAGGTGGACCAACAGCATGGCAGAACAAAGAAAAGGGAGGTTTCAGAGGATGAAGGGCCTTAAAAGAGGACAAGAGGGATGAGAAACACCACACATACTTGTGATGCTATCTTCTTTCCTCTCCTCACGCCTGATTGCTTAACTGTTAGTCCAGTGCTGTCAGTGCACTCGTCCCCAGGAGAACACCAATACATGGTAGACAACACATGTGTAAACACACACTCACACAGATGAAACTTTTAAGATGGCCTAATATAATATGCTTATATCCGATTTTCCTTGCACTGATACTCCAGACAGCATCCATTTATCAGTTATCTCCATAACTAGAATTGTATGATAAAACCTAAAATGTACTCTACAGTATAAGTATGAGAAAATGTATTTATTTAATAAATAAAATAAAATAAGAAATAGAACAAAATAAGAAAATAAAACACAATTTAAAAAAAGAAATAAAATAAAAATGTACCCTTTTAACATGAATAATTTCATTTTAATTTCCATCATGCAACACTATATAAAATATTAATAATATAAAAAAGTAAAATAATAAAAAAATAAACACTTTTAATATTAATCTTGAAGCAAACATCTTTAAGCAAAGAAGCTACAGGTGAGGGTACAGTAGACTTCCAACCTAATATAATTGTGCAGTGGGGCAGCAGAAAGGAGGACTTCAGTTTCTCACAGAGACAGTAACGCATACGTGTCGGCCAAGCATGTTAGCATACTTGAATAGGGCCATATGTCAGGCCGACTAAAGAGGCCCAGAACAAACGTGAGCTGATCCATGGGGAAGAGGAGCTGACCACTGCTCTCCCAATTTAATTTCCCTGCTCTCCTTCCACTCACACCATCTCCCTAGCTCCAATATTTAATAAGGGAAAATGTCTGAAAAAATCCTGAGGCCTTGAATAAGGTTAGTCATGCTTTTTTATACCTTTCCCCTCCCTCTCACTTTTCAATCTTTTTCTTTTTTTTCCCATGGTCTCTGTCACTTTCCTTGACTATCTGTGGAAAATGTCAGGATACTGGTCTCATTTGCTGGAGTGTGTGTGTGCCACTCTGTGTACGTGTGTTTCAGGCACCTCGTGCTCTATCAGTCACAATGCTGTCTGGGGCATATCTAACAGGTCTTAATCCCTGTCCTCCATGGCCTATAGCATCCACCCTCACTCACCACTCGCCTCAGTCACTCACCTGCTATGAAGTCAAGAGCTCATTCATATTTTGATCCTCTCAGTCACAAATACAGAGGACAGCAAACCACACTCAACCCTACACAACTCAGATAGATGTGAATTGACCTATTTGATTTTTGCAGTGGAGTTGCAGAGACCATAATACAAATGGACTGTAGATGATTCTTTCATTTAAACCAGTTGAAGATAACTAGCTAGTCTCCTAACATGATTAGTGCTGGGGTCTGTTTTCTGTTTTGCTGGATTTTTGGGCAGTTTTCAGATGGAATGCCAGCTGAGAGACTAGTTACTGTAAGCCTGCTAAAAACCATCTAAGTCAGGCTTAGTTAATTATTGTTCCTGTGGCTCAGTGGTAGAGCATTGCGTTAGCAGCACATAAGGTCGTGGGTTCGATTCCCAAGGAACACACATACTGGTAAAAAATGTATAGCCTGAATGCACTGTAAGTCGCTTTGGATAAAAGCGTCTGCTAAATGCATAAATTATTAAATAAATTATTAATAAACCAGCCGAGACTCATTTGAACATTTGTTAAGCAGGGCTAACCTCAATCCCACAGTCCACTTGCCCTCTTTTCATCTACACAGGCTACTATACCCTGCATCTTGCTAGTAACTGTGCTAGCAGCTATGTGCTAATCTCTGCTATTCTGATGGTTTCAGGCTCTTTTCAGATTTGTAAACACATCTCACTGACCAGTCAAACCATTTTAACACCAGTTTAGAAAGGTTAGGAGACAAGCTAGACCAATTTAACACCTGTTTGTGGAGGCTGGGAAGCTAGCAAGGCTTCACAGGCTATCTTTTTAGTAACTGTGCTAGTAGCAGCTATGTGTTAATCTCTGCTACTTGGGGCTTTTTTAGATAGACAGGCTGCAAAACCGTCTGACTGACCAGTGGGAAAGCTGGGAGACTAACTAGACTATCCTAAACCAACTTTCTTAGGCTGGTTTAAGATGTTGTTTTCGGAGGGATGCAAACACAATCCCCTATTTTCCTTTCACCTTCACAAGCTACTGTAACCTGCATGTTGCTAGCAACAGTGCTAGCAGCTATGTGCTAATCTCTGTGCTAATCAGTGTTGGGCAAGTTACTCTGAAAATGTAATTAAATTACTGATTACTCCTTTTAAAAGTAATCACGTTACTGTTCTGATTACTTTATTTCAAAAGTAATTAGTAATTAGTTACATTACTAGTTACGTTACTTTTTTACGTTACTATGGTTTGGCATGGCAGAATGCCAGCAAAGAGCGCTGCATTTATAATCTATTGTGCAATCAAGTCTTGTCCTGCGCCGCACTGTTGCATCGGGTCTCTCGGGAGAGCAGGTCTCTAATCCACTGTCACTTGACACGACAGTGCATGAGCTACATCCTTTTTACAATCTAGATTAGAAATCACTCCATTCTGCCAGCAATGTAACACGGCAGTAACGTATAGAGACCTCGGCTTGTAACTATACTCTAATTACTATTTTGAAAATTATAACGCATTAAATTACTACGTTACTAAAAAGTAATCAAATTACAGTAATGCGTTACTAAGTAATGCGTTACTGCCCAACACTGGTGCTAATCTGTCTGTTCATTAAGCCCTCATGAAAACTCCTTGATTGATTAAGTTGTATATATCTCATGCCACTGAAAAACAGGCCGCATAAGTTTGGAATTCATTTGACCGCCAGATTAGCGCAGATCTCCTCTCCCGCAGTGCGCAGGCAAGCGATTGCGCCCTTGCCTTTGTTGTGCTGCAGTCTTATCCTCAGTGATCCAACATGATTCCCCCTCACCTTCATTACCCAGATCAGGTCCTTCTCCCCCTCCAGTGCATTAATTGACAATTAAAGAAAATCGTCAGCTCCACCATAGTGGGTTGTAATAGGGATTTTCCCCTAGGTTTAGCAAGCGGCGACTTGTAAATTAATGCTTAAAGAGTATTAGCGGGGAAGCCCATGGCAAGGATTGGAGCATGACTTTGGTCAACGGCAAAGAAATGAAAATCCATATTCCCCAAACGTCTTAATCCGCATTTTTTAATCGTTTAATACACAAAATGCAATTGAGTGCTTGAGAGAGGAGGGAAAAAAACATGGCACGCATCTATTTTCCTACTGAGGATTTCATGTAATGCTCAGAGTCTTTATAAGGTCTGTGCCATTCAGTGCAGCACAAAATCCGTCATACAATCATCTCACATATGAGAACGGTTATTTTCAAAGAGCTGGTTTCTGGCTTTCAAGAGGAACTGGCCTCTGCTGTGTGACAAATCATGTGTCAGCAAACTTGAGGATGCTCATCTAGGGTGCTATGAGGGTGAAGTACACTGTGAAGTGCACTACAGAGGGAGGGGGCAGTATCTCACCTCTTTGGCCTGCTTCCCTGCTTGCTGTTGCTGGGTAAGGAGCTGGAGGTGCAGCTGCTCCTGTTGCTTCTTGTAGTACTCCTGCAGCTAAGACAGAGAAAGAGAGAGAATTAGTTTAATTTATTGGAAATGTAACACTACACTGTAAAACATAAAAAAGCGCAAAATAAATAAATAATTCATCAGATGTTAAAACTTTATTTACCATATTGCCTAAGCATAAATCTTACTAAATTGTAAACTTTATGCTTAAAAAAATTCTTAATTCAAGATATATTGTATGAAAATGACAATAGTATTATAATATTACAATAATATTTTATATAATATAATATTTTTATGCTCATATTTTTTGCAAAGCTTATGCAAAGTCAATTTATTTTATTATTCAGGATGTGTAGATATTTTACTAAATTAATATATATTTTTTCAATGTGACATAAACAAAATGCAAACTTCAGTGTAACAAGAATACAACATAAATATATGCTGAAAAAAGAGCACTTCAAAAAAACCTCAATAACATACACTTTCAAACATACCAGGTTCATCTGTACTGCAGAATCTAGTTTGAAGGTCACATGCATTGTACCCTTTCTCTCCATTTTCTTTATTACTCTATATAAACCATATAAAGGGAATTTAAAGGGGTGATTTACAGTTTTTTTTTCTAGGCTTGATCGTGTTTATGGGGTGCAGTCTAACATGTGTTAATGCTTCGTTTAAAAAAAAAAAACGCATTATTTTTCACATAATTTACCTTTATTCTACACCACTCTGTCCCTTCTCCCATAAACACGCTGATCATTTCCTGCTTTTATGAAGCCCCTCCCTCAGAAAAACGTGATGGGCTCAGATTGGTTAGCTGGCCCAGCGTGTTGTGATTCGTTAAACCGCCTCTAGTGCGCATCTGAATGTCACGCCCCTCACCTCAGTGGCATGTGCTCCGGTTGTATTGTAAACAATGGCGTTGTCTATATTGCTTACCAGTTTGAGCCCGATTGAGACGCAGAGGATATTAGTGAAGAGGATCACGCAGAACCTGTGCAAGCACGGCTCTTAATGGTATGTTTTTTGATTGTTGTTGTCTCATACTTTTAGATACGCTGTTATTTGTAAATGCTACTGCTTCTACAGTACGGAAACCGCAAGCGCGTCCATGTATAACGCTTCTCATAGCTATGTGAAAATAATTGTATAAATGGAACAGTTCATTGTCGGAGCTGAGCTGAGCTGAATGAGAGAGAGAGAGAGATGCAGAGCGTGTGCAGAGCAGGGGCA
>NW_015555883.1:644901-658126 GCF_001515605.1 Sinocyclocheilus anshuiensis
ATGAATAGATTTTTACGTGCACCTCTAGTTTTCTCTTCCTCTTCTCTAAAGCAGCGCAGCATGGCCTCGCCCCCTTCGTTGCATGTTCCCGGTGGCGGGGTTTGTCTGGGTTTGTGATGTCATGAACCCGAGAAGTAACTCGTTGTAGTCCCTACGAGCCGTTTTTGTAGACATTAAACTGCCAGAATGCATTGAACTTTCAGCGCCGCAACTTTGCAGATATTGTTAATGCTCAAACAGCAACATTACACACTAACTAACGTTAAACAAGTGAAATCGCAATCAACCACCCCTTTAAACATCAGTGCTTCTTCTGTAAAGAGACACCATGGCACAATAGGCTGCCCAAAACTGTCCTGTCCATCTGCTTATACTGGAAAATGTGGTGCTATCAAATGAGTCACATGATACTGGGTATCCAGAATGAGGTAGTCAGGTGCAAGGAGTTGCATATATGTCTAAAGTAGGGCTGAACGATTAATTGCATTTGCGATAATATCGCGATATGAAAAAAAGCGATTTTTCAATTGCAGAGGCTGTGATTACACTCGGTCACATGACACGCAAGAGTAAAGAGGTGTGTTCGACTTGAAGATCGGTCGGTGTATGACATCAAAGTACGACGAGAGAAAGCATAAGGAGACGTCCGCTCTCTTATAGCTCTCGCAGTACTTTGATAACACACACCGATCTAAGCAGCGCTGCTTCAAGTCGAACGCATCTAAGCAGTCTTCAGAGGAAGCATCAAGTTGGCATGCTACAATGTTGCCAAGTCCGCGATTTGGGGAACCCCTCCAAAAAAATTTGTATTTTACCCCCTGGAACGCGACCGGTGGACCCCCCCTCGAAACGCGATTGGGCCATCAGCAGAAAAAGAAAAGAAATAAAACAGTAAACAGCCAAAGGACGTAACTTAGAATGGGAGATGGATCGGTTTGTGAAAGGGAAGAGAAAAGCCATAGATGAAGTCGCACAGACCCAGGCAGGTGCTGGTCATTTAAAAGCTAAATGCAGAAAATATGACGAGGCATATCTTGCTCTCGGCTTCACTCACTGTGTCTATACCAGACGCTACAGTTGTCGCGTCGTGCCGCAACAGCTCTACACTGTACGCGACAAAGCGACCATTGCAAATAATTAGAACTTTGTGTCAGTACGTTATAAATAGAACAAGGCATCAGTTTAATGTCGGGTTTTGTCGTGTCGCGTCGCGCCGCATCCAGTGTAGACAGCGTCACTGATTAGAATGGGTTCTACTCACTGATCTGTAATAGAGAATATATAGATCAGTGGTTCTACTGTATTTTGCCGCTCACGTCCGGTGTAGACACGGTGTTTAATGTCATTGGTGAGTAGGAAAGCCTGTGTGTGTCCTATGCCTTAATTAGCGGACAGCATGAAACCCACAAAAAATAAATAAATAACAGAGAGAATAATAACAATTATAATAACAGTTATTCTCTCTAAGCTATTTTTCAATGTTTCAAGTGATGCAGGTGTTTTTTTCCCCTGTGGGTTTTTTAAATTAAAAAAAGCATTACTTTTTCATAATGTTTAGTGAAATTATTTGGCTTACCAAAAAAGTTTGAGTACCACTGGTCTAAAGTTAACAGACTGTTTAAAAAATGCAGTCCACATGTTTACATATGTTTATTACAGTGACTTTGAATTACCTAAAGTAGTGTGGTAAAGCAACAGATTTGTTTTTATATTTCTGCAATCTACTTTAGTTTGTGTGATTTGTTACTGACTTTCATATTAATGTTTACACCAGGCTTATTTGTCAGTGCTTTATGTTGTCATAATTATTACATGCTGCTTACAAGGTTGGAAGTTCAACAAATCAGTCAATATACTGTGATTGTAGTTGTTAAATAAAAATGTCATTCATATCAATTCATGCATCACCTAATTTCATTGTAACATATAGACCTGGCCTACAGAAAAGAACATTTATGTTTAATCTATCTAATATTGTGTTGGTCATACTATACAATGATTTATAGCTTGTCTTTGTTGAATAATACAGAACATAAAGAGCTTCAAAAAATAATTGCATATTAAATCGCAATCGCAATATTGGTAAAAAAAAAATTCGCAATTAGATTATTTTCCAAAATAGTTCAGCCCTAGTCTAAAGGCATAAAAAAAATGAAAACAGGATAAAACAAGATCAGCTTCTAGCTTAAGGGCTAAAGTGCCTACATAATAAGGCATATTCATCTTTTTTCAGCATTCCTCTAAAAAGCAGCTGAAACACCTTGCAGGTGGCGTATGAATATGTCCTGTAAATCATCTGTCCACCCTTCTCTTGGCGTGGAAAACCTGACAGCATCGAGACGGGCTTCCTTATTTATGATTGACTGAACTAACACACAACACCTGTCTCAGAAAGCGCTGGTAAAATTTGCCCTTTGCTTCTAATCTCAGAGCAGTTTTTTTTCGCTACCTCCCGAGTAACAGTTACGATTAGAACACAGGTGGTAGAAACCAGCCAGAGATCAGCACAAAAAGCCAATTTATGCCTTAAGCATCTGAGAGATCTGAAACACAGACACCTGCCCGATTCCTACACAGATGCTTCCCTATTCCTGGCACTGTCCTTCAATTATGTGCAGTACGGTTTATTATATGCAAAATCATGCCATTGTCAAATGGAAAAGCACCTTTTGTGTGTTTTTCTGGTTCTGTTTGCTTGCGTGAGGGGTTTGTGTTAAGTTAATAAAGCACAAGAAAGGTGTTTACACACTGGTTACTGATTCAAAGCTCAGCTGAATGGGTCTCTATCTCCTCTATACAAGTAAACATAGACTTATATGTGCTTTATCACTCAAACACCTCGCAATGGCACACCTTGCTCTGATTAAAAGCTTTGGGAACAGACTGAGGCATGTGGGAGTCATTGATTTTAAGTGTGCACAGTAGGGTTAGGGGTATGTTTCATTCTTCAGAACAATGAAGGTTTTTAGACAAAAACATGAAACAGGTGTGCAAGGGCAGAAGAGTGGAGATAGGATTAATCATTAACAATTGTCAATTATTAATTCTGTGAAAATCTTAAGAAGTGCTAAAAGTGTTTTTATTGGTTGCCAAGAAAAACATTACTATTATTATTCATCATACTTTCAAGGGTTGATTACCGAGGGTCCATTTAAAAGATAAAATCACTAAAATCAGTACCTTAGTAACCACATATTAACGTGAGTATGAGAATCAAACAGTTGTGTCTTCAGAAGACACTCATTTCTTCAGAAGATGCAAAAATTTGTATTAGTACCTCAAATAGCAGTAAACGTTAACTAGAAGTAACATACCTTTGATGTTCACATGAAAACCTGGAAATAATGTTCACTAAAACAAGAAGTAAATTGTATATACTTGAAGGTTTTCACAATAATACTCACAATAATACTTGTCCCTTTCCTACATCTGAAGGAGAAAAAAATATTACATGAGAAAGGCTTCCTGTTATGCTACCATGTTTACTTTCACCTATTTGAACTAGCTGCTACTTTCAACTTGCTACTCTTTTACAGAGTCCTAAGTGGGACTGGCTCGCACATACTAACACTGTCATTACACATCTCCAACCGTAGCTCTGGCTAACCGCAGCGTCCACCGCAGACCCACCGCTGTTTGTTTTACTTTATTAATTTACCCAGGAAAACCTATTAAGATTAAAATCTCAGCTTCGCATGGATGACCTATTTGACATGGAAGTACATGTTGACCGAAGAAGCAGAGCACGGAGGCCCTCGGACACGCAGGGGCCACAGTGGAGTGCCTGGGGGAACGCCGACCACAGCTGCTGGAGAAAAGTTGAATAATGATACCCTCATTAACTCCCTATCACACATAGTGTTTACAGATGTAATGCGGGCTTACTCAAGGAATGAGGTACTTAACTGTGGGCTACGTACCAATTCACAACACTGTGCAACTTTAAAAAGATAGAGTTGACACAAAATACTTTTAGTGTACTTTTAATAAGACATGCTCGAAAATGAATTCTTTACATAAAGTATTTTATAATTATTCTGCATGCAGCTTTTTTGACCTCAAATTAATTAAAAAAGACTAACTGGAATATTTGTCCTTTCAAAAAAAAAAAAAAAATTTCACCATTTTTAACCCGAGATTCTAAAATGTTTAACTTAAAATGTTGACTTAAACACTTCAGTTAAGCATGTCTGGGGTCATGTGACATACTTTTATGGAAATGCCAGAAAGGAAAAAGGGGGGAAATAAGCGAGAACCCTGTACATGTGTTCAAGTAAATGCCTGATGTGTTTTTTTTCAATGACTCCAGTCATTTGTCATTATTGAAACGTTTTTTATATATATATAATTTTGATTTAGACAGATTCACTAATTTTGCTAATTAAAGAAGAACAATTCACTCACAAATCAAACACTCCTCTACACAAGTGTGCAAGAACTGATTACACATTTTAGAGCAGACAAGGAAAAAAAGGTATAATATATACACAAAAAAATCCATTATTTTTAAACACCATTATTAAATTAATTTCCATGACTTTTCCAGGTCAAACTTCCATGATATTTCCAGGTTTTCCACGACTGTGGAAACCCTTCACTTCAAACCAAAAACAACAGCCCAGATGTTCTGCTGACAGAATAACTGTGCAAAAGACAGAAAGCTTTAATTTGACTGGCTGTCTGTCCTCAGAAAACTTCTCTTGGGCTGACATGAGTGTACACAACTTTAGTCTTAAACGAGCCTTGAACTCGCTCATCTCCTGCTGTTTTAACCAGATGAGCAGTTCTACCAAGCAACACTAAAACGCTGTATTCCCTCTACAAAAGCCATCTCACACCACTGCATCCATTTGACTCCCTGTCGCCGTGCCACTTTACAGGATATTGAAGGTGAGCTACCTCGCATCTGTGATGCTGAGCCACGGTCCTTTCAAACAGAGGAAGTCAGCGAGCTGTAAGGTGTGAAGCGAGACTCCATTTACCACACTAAAGGCGTTTGGCCAGCAATATGTCGTCTGTCTCTCGGTTTAAAACTCTCCTCCACGCCTCGCTGCCGCCCGCCTGGCCCCGCTGCCTCTTGCCCACTCATTACCCCTTTAATTCATGCCAATATGAAGCTGAATAGTTGCGGGAATAATTAAAGAATAATTAAGGGTTTTTTAATGATTTGATTCAGTGGGCCCCTTTCACGTTAACTGCGCACCTTGAAAGGCATTCACCTTAGATTCCCATTATTGTGACCTTGGTTTTACTTAACAGCACAGAGAAGGGATAAAAAAGGGAAAATATATCAGCTGGGCTGTAATTAAGGGTTGGAGGTATGAAAAGGTTAACTCACACATACATAAGTGCACACGCATACATAAACATGCACTTGCTCTCGCTTTCCTGCGCGTGCAGTTTTTGTATGTAAAATCGTATTTGTAAGGGTATTAACATGCAGAAAAATCCGAAGCCCACTCGTTCTCCCACACACACTGGGATGAGATCAGGGATGGATTGCTGTACGTGTGTGTTGGCAGGCTCTCTGATTTTCCGTGTGCGAAAGAGTGAGCATTAAAAGCCACTTCTCACGTGGTTCATCACCATTGCAAACCATTAAACCCATTGGCTTTTGCTAGTGATGTAAAACGGCCCATGAACAGTAACTATTTCAATTTCAATATCCTTGTTAAATATAGAATAAAAAAGAGAGAAATAAAGCGGGAGGAGGGGAACAAAGTGCTAAGTTTCTTTCTCAAACAGCTGAATTTTGATTTCTGTGAGCAAGCGACTCTTGATAAATTTATACACGCCTAAAGCAGCCTCCTCCTCCTTACTACTAAATCAATTCTGCTCTCTGTCAAGATTATTTATGTAACAGAAAACCTTCTTCGTCTTTTAGCTGTGAAAAATAATCACACGTTCTCAATCAGGGAGGTTTGGGAGAGGTGCCTGACCTGATTTCTGCCCGAGCAGTGTGTGTGAAAAGGTCGAGGCTGCGCAGAATTTTGGGACGATGTTAAATATTTGAGAGACGTGAGAGAAATGGGATTGTTTGTTTCTTCATGTCTGCTCAGGGGCCGCACCTCAGGCCTCCAGGAGATATCGCAGCAAGATAGCAGAGGCCGCGCAACTAATAAACCAAGAAAGAAAGAAGAGACAGAGACGGGAAGAGAGCTAGAAAAGTCTGGCTTAGCAGCTGGGTGAGAAACATTGTCCTTGCTTTAACATATCGCTCCCTGACCGCCGGCGAATCGACGTGTAGTGACACCAGCCAAAGGAGGCGTCACCAACACTATGGGTATGCTAGTAAATGCCGCTTATAAACACCAGAGCCAAGTAACATCAAAGCCGGGGAAGATATCATTTCGGGCATGCCTGTGAGGATGCAATCAAAGTTACACAAAACGCAATTACATAACAAACTCTGACATCCACACACAGGACCTATTAACGGGGTTCGTACGTGAATGTGCATTTACTGTGCCATCCGACGGCACTCTATAATAGCGCTGGCAACAGCTATTGGAATGAAGGACGTCAATCGGAGATTTCCGTCGATTTGGCAGGATTCTTCTATAAAACATGTAAGGCTTGTGCAGTTAGAGGTCTAGAGGGGAGAGATGAAGTTTTCTTAAGGAAGTATGGAACAAAACGTTTGTGTTTTTTATGTCTGAGTGCACGTATAATATAACTGAAAAGGTTTAGAATGTTTGTTTGTTTAGTTTGTACTCCTTAGCGCCAACTTGATATTTCCCAATTAATGTTGAGTTTTGTATGGAAGCCAATTTCTGCCTCAGAGTAAAATAAAAAAATAAAAAATAAATAAATACAAAGGTATTTGTGACACTTTTTCTTCATAGTGTCAACTATGACTCGTAAATGTGAATTTATACATTTACCTTTCAAAAGTTTGAGGTCAGTACAATTTTTTTAAAACACTTTTAATCAGCAAAGATGCATTAAACTGATCAAAAGTGACAGTAAAACAAGTAATAACATTGTTAAACAAAATTACATTTCAAATAAATGCTGTTCTTTTGAACTTTCTATTCGTCAAAGAATCCTGAAAAAAAAACGTAGCACAGTTACCTCAAAAATATATGAATCAAACATTTTCCTAAAAAATATGTTATTATATTAACATAGATATTAATTAATGAAATGTTTCTTGAGCACCAAATCAGCAAATTAGGATGATTTGTGAAGGATCATGAGACTGGAGTTATGGCTGCTGAAAATTCAGATTTGCTATCACAGAAATAAATAACATTTTAAAATGTATTGAAATGACAGATATAGTATTGTATTAAAAACAGATATAGGGCTATTGAATTGTAATAATATTCCAAAATACCATTGTTTTACTGTATTTGTCATCAAATAAATTCAGCCTTGGTGAGTAATATATTTAAAATTATGTCAAACTGACCTACAGAGACAGGCTTTCATAGTTTTCTGTACTCCAAATAAATAAACAAACAAACAAACAAATAAAGAAAGAAAGAAGGAAAGAAATTTGGTTAGCCTAAAATAAGTCATTAATAAATAAAAATAAACCAAATAATGTCCAATATTATGACAATCCATGAAAATCTCCATGAAAGCTATCATATCATACACTCACTTTTGCTGGAAAATGATGGCATATGGTCTAAAACATAGACCCAATGCACACCTTTTAAAAAATGATGTAGCGAATACCATTCAGTAATATTTTGATTAGCCAATAAAACTACCAATTGGTTTTGAAAAAATTTACCTTTTGTGTGGTTTGTGTGGGCATGTCATGTCTGAGCAGCCCAGACATTCACAAATATCGTTTTAAGTTGTGTGTGTGGTGACTTGCGAGGCGCCCGTGTGTGTCAGTGCGTGTGTGTGTGTTACCTGTTGCAGCATAAGGGCTTGTTGCTGTTGGAGTAAAGCTTGGAGCTGAGGAGGAGAGAGGATCTGCTGCATCTGCTGAGGAGTTATCATCTGTGGGGTCATCATCGCCATGGATACCGGCACCTAATAAGAGCAAACAGACCAATAAATTATTGTGTGTGTATTTGATCGTCATATTTGGTAACAGTGGTTCTGTAACAGTGGCTCCCAGCTGGTGGGTTGTGACACTAAAATGTCTCAAAGATCTGTTCAGCAGAGAGAAACGATGCTAAATGCATAAATATACCATGCATGTGATAAAATAAACAGGCTTATCGACTGATAAGATGCACAATCTGGGCCCAAAAACAAAATCACTGCACTAAATGATAATTACAGTGAGATAAGCACGTATCCCTAACTTTAACATGATACAAAGCCATTTCTGTTTCTCTAGCATGATAAAGGAATGTTGTACTTCACTTTAATTAACTCTTTATCCTGTCATGCGAAAGAGAGTACACATAACATCAACTCTGTTGACACAATAGAGCTCCACACTGCTTGCATTGTAAAGCCCTGGCAGTTTTTCCAAAAGAGAGCGAGAAAGCGTGTTGATCAAATCTTCCCTTGAGTATGTAGTCTTTATCAGCCTGAAAGCACTTCAATAAACATAATATTATGATTCGTTATCTAGAGAATCACATCTTTGGCAAAAATAACAAACAGTCTGATAAGATAGCTATCGGCAGGAAACAACTTGCAACAGTCTGGAATTGAGAGCGCAATTTGCTAGACAAGAACGAGGCGTAAAGATGGAAGGCGTGATTCTTATCTTATGACAAATATGCAGAAAAGGAGAGAAACGGAAAGAGAGCTGGGCTCAACAATAAGAATTTCCCTCTGCAGGCCCAGCCAGGGCCATTAGTTCAGATGTTTACTTGCCCTACCAACATTTTCAATGGCCATATTATTTTTAGCATAATATTTAATATTTAAATATTATCACTGATTTGTTTGATGCTTCCAAGATTATTTAAATCATCAGAATTAATAACAATAATGTTCAAGACATCACACAAAAAAGTTTGAAAGGCATAAAAACACATACAGGTATATAGGCCTACATAACCAACAGATGCAGTGCTGGCCAAATATGGCCAGCGGCAGTCCATCAACTGTCCAGAAACTCTCATATTGGTCATAATCACCCTTACTCTGTGTGTGCGTGTGTGTAAAAGAGAAAAGGTTTGAAAAAGCCTGAAGGCAGGCCGCCAGTACATGCTTACATCCTTTAATGATGTAGGACCGGCCACTCTGTGAACTTATGGGCAGCTTTTAACGGGCCAGCAATTTCCACCAGTACAATTTGCGGCTGCTTCCTCGAATGCAACTAGCAATCTCCCACTGAGACACACACACACACACACAGCCGCTCTGTGGCGTTCCATTTATTTTCCTATTTACTGCTCAAGGGCCAGAACTGATCATCTCCCTGCAACTGCTCAATAAAAATAAAGCTATTTACAGGCAACGGCTGGCTTGAAGCTGACATACGAGCGCAAACTACAATCCCGCATAATACGTCCATTTATCTACATTTTCCACTCAAAGGGAATAAAAAAAAGAGAAGCAACGCTGTGACGACTACCCAGTCCACTGCCAGTCCAATCTGATATTTGCATTCATTTGTTTTCATGTAGCGCCTGAGCGCTCATATTTTCAGCAGTTTATCTATTCGGAGCTCGAGGGCTCGTGAGAAGGGGCGGAGGAAGGGGGGCAAGATAAGGGGAGGAAAGACAAAGAGAGAGAGAGCTGTCAGACGCAAATTAAATCTGTAAAGGGCTGATTTGACTTTGTAAACAAGACTGGCGGTAAATACGAACGTTTTTCCCGCCGGAAAGAGGGATGAAAGCTCACGCTCGCAAGCCTCGTGGTTATCGTCGACTGTCCGATACTTTTGTATTGTAAACATCTCTATCACAATCAAACGAGCCATCCGTATCCTTCACTATGAGAAGGGGGGAACTCTTCCCAGAATCCATGACAGAGACAAACAGGAAAATTATGCACTCTTTTACCCTCTATGACTTGCGCGCCACAAGACAGATGCATTTTATGGGCTGGCGTGCCACTCACCTTGATTAATTATAGGTGTGACGGAGGTGAGGCTATGTTAGACTAGTGCTTGCAGCTAAAGCTAGCAAGCACAGACACATTTCAGCTGATGATATCATGCATCGGATGCCATCGAGGGTGAGAGTTAGAGCTTTCGGTCCTCTGCCAAAAATGAGGCACCCGCCTTTGATGACTTATATCAAGGATTAAAACATCAAGGGCCTACAATTACAGCTTTGAAAGCGAGCATGTGCACCCAGAGAGGAAGAGGCATCTGAAACAAAGCCAGGGCGCCATCTGAGGCAAGAGCCCACAGCAGGCCAGCCGGCCGGCCGACCAGGGAGCGAGGGATGTGCCGTATGCATGTGTGTTGTTTGTGCATACAACGGGGGAGTCAGAATGTGAGATAGGGCAAAAGAGGGGGCTCGGCGTGGCGGGCGCATGGCGTCATGCCGATTTGCCACGTGCGGCTGCTTGTCACTGGAAAAGAGCGAAATGAAAACCTGTAATTAATTGCTCCTCTGCATCCCATTCTCCCGCGGTGACAACCCATACATTCTATTTTATACACACGTTCATTGACATTTTCAAGTTGCAGGCGTAATAATTACCAGAGTTATAACACCTTCTATTGCGGCGCAAAAGTGGGATTGACGAGCCGCCTGAATGCTGAGTTGTTAAGGTTTGACGCCATTAATTGCCCCTATAATCTAATAACACAAAGGCGGGCCATTACACACCGTGAGCGGAGCGTGCAATTCGACACTACGGTTTCAGAGCAGTGCAGGAAAACAAAAGCGCGCCATTAGGGACTTGACGGCCGCTAACAAAAGCGCAGCACAATGCGGAATTATATTTTCATTCGGCTTTGTCTCTCGCCCATAAATGATTCCCCCCATTCATTTGCCGCTGAATAGACCCAGTAATAGATGAGCCCGAAACCCCAACCATTTGAAGTCAGGCATTTATTAAATGCATTTAATTTTTTTCTTCATTTTTTTTTCTTTCTCTCTTTAAATTAATATGCAATAGGAAAGAAAGGCAAGGGAGATATTTTGCTTGTTGAGCAGAAGCACAGCAGCGAGCACCTGGCTGTGAATTATCAAGCCTGAACACTCATTTACTATATTTTAAAAACAGAGAGAAAAAACATTCTGTAAAGGGCTAGAGATGCCTCATGTTCTGCCATAGGAAGAGTGCTTGGCCTATAGCGGAGCTGCAATAAATAGACAAGGCTTTGAAATATATAGATGCATTATTTAGAAACAAAATGAACATAATTTTGAAAAAAAAAAAAAAATTTAATATCTAAAAAATAAATACAAATAAATAAATAGAAATATAAAAATTATAAAATATTTAATATATATTTAGTATTTTCTCTTTTTTATCTATTCAACAGGCAATTTTTAGAGGTCGCACCTCAGTCTTTTTCAATTGCACCCAAGAGGTCAAGGTTTGGTGGGTTAACACGGGCAGTTTGCCCCTAGTGGTCAATGATGTAACTATAGTTATATAGGGGTAAACAGCATCTTTCTACATTGACAGTAGCTGAAAAAAATTCTGCAAGCAACATTTAAATCACAATTGCATTTCATTATATTATAGATTGATAACTAGTGGCTATTTTTAATAGTTCCCAATTATTTATTTTTATAAAAAAATATCTATAATTTTGTCTGTAATTAGTCAAACGGCATTTATAGTTCAGGTAACTAGCTTAAAAAAAAAAAAAGGGCGAAGCAAAGATGAGCAAAGCTGGCATGGAGATTGCATACTTAGAGAGTCCTACGGTGGCTGAGCAACTGCCACTGATATGAACAGGAAGGCTAACATATAGCTTGTTCTGTAATAAAAGCAAATAATATCAGGGCTTATGCTATTATATGACAGGTCAACCTGCAAGCCTCCACCAATCAGTGGCACGCAGGTCAAGGATAATTTGCAGAGGGTGGCTCTTGTGGTCATTATCACTTATCTCGTCCACCTTTGATCAGGTAGGGGGAAAAACACACAATACAGTAAATAGAGCACATCTATACAAGCAAAACCTCTTTTCACACTCACCCGCAGCTTTGAGTTTGTAAGTGGCGCAGCATCTGAACAAGAGAAAGCGCATAATGTATGGTGTGCATTTGATGACCATCCCCTAAAACCATCTCCACAAGCTTCTGAGACTGTCTGCTAATAAGCCAGCTTCAGTGGCACCTCTGGTGCCTCCCACCACCATTAAGATTCACCAGCGCTGTCCGCACACACAACATAGAGCTACCCACTACTGACAGGGGTCAGCCTCAATACAGAGAGAGAGAAAGCAACGGGGGAGATGGCCATTCGCAGGGGAGCGGAGCAGTAATTAGAGGGGCTATTTGAAAAGCGAGTTTAACTGATTAACAAAGAGAAGAGATGGGAAATGAGGGAGAGAGAGAGAGAGAGAGAGAGAGAGGAGAGGCAAGCTGAGCTGCAAGAAGAGCGATGCGTCCCAGAGGGTCATAAAGGAAGTAGTAAGGACAGAGAATGCATTCCAATGAGCCTTAATCTGGCTTTTTTTTTTTCCGGCCTTGATAAATTACAATCAGTCTTATCAACCACCCTCCGCTCTTTAAAACACAGACACAAGGACGATGATGTGAATCTCTTGTGAACCTACAGACAGACCCGCGGCCAAAGCCCGACATTGTGTGGTTTATGTGGGGTCTGAACGGGAACAAGAGAGAGTGTTATAATACGAAATCCTCCTCAGCACGAAATACTGTCAGTTTGCCAAATGACTCACTTTCATTAAACTAAAACCATCCGTACTTAAAAGCATTTTTTTTCTCCCCCGAGCTGTTTCACCTGTGCTCCTGGATTCAATCTGATTCCATTAGTGTGGATATATGGAGCGTCTCAATGCATTCTGCGATAAGTTGTAACCGTTTCTGCTCTAATGAAGTGGCCACTCAAATTATTTGCGGTTTAAAAATAGATTTGGAAGTTGCAGCACATCTTGCAAGGTAATCAATGCTTGTTGCACTTGGAGTAAACTAAAACACAAATAATTTTTGAAGAAAGATGCTTAAGATTCGAAAAGCATGATGGATGGAAGGGCGATATATTGAATATTTATGATATATTTGGAATGATTTGTCTGATTTAAATGCACTTTTTACACAACAACATTAGAACTGGAAAGTTTTCACGAATCAGTGAAAATCGATTCAAGAAAGTGAATGAAATTCAAAATTCCATAAAAATTGTCATTTGTACCATATATATA
>NW_015555883.1:658447-668025 GCF_001515605.1 Sinocyclocheilus anshuiensis
TGTATATATATATATATATATTTGAAAGACCTTTTTTCATCATCATCTTTGTATTTATCTCCATTAGCATTTTCAGGAAGTAAAAAAAAAAAAGAGAGAGAGAGAGAGAAAGAAAGAAACCAGGCAGCAAGTACAAAGGTATAGAGGAGATCTTCATTTTGGGAAAGGTCAACCTCCCAGTAATGAGCCGTACACTAAATTATGGTATTTAAATAAATGGATGATGATGAATGCATCTCCATTCTCTGGAGGATTCTTTGCCATTCCATATTACAGGGTAATTATCACATGTAGTGCCATGGTGCATACAGACACACACACACACACACACACACAGACAGGAGCAGGAGAAAAAGTGGGCGAAAGAGCCTCAAGTGAAAGCATATAAAAACATGTTACTAAACTTTGGACAGACGTGGCAAATCAGCTCCATAAAGCCGTAATTGGGACTGGCTGAGTTCTTGAAAGGCTTTTTATAGCTGGAGAGCAATAATATACTTGTCCATATAAAGAAGGGGGAACATCTGATAAACGGCCCTTAAAGTTGAAGAATTTAGAGAAGAGCACAAAGGTCTAGCGCTTTAAAGACTGCGAGGGAACTCAGCTCAGACTTGGGAGTATGAATTACGACAGAGCGACACTCACGTGGAAAGGTGGCCAAATAATTACTTTGACTATGCAAAGAGCAGAGTTCTGGTCATCCAAATCTAAAATCCTGGCTAACAAGCAGGCAGAGTTTAGTTCTTCTAGAAATCTGAGATGGGGTGTCATATAACAGCTCAGAAACACAATTGTCCCACAGTGGTGAGCCAGAAAACAAGAGGATGAATTAACCAAGTCTTAGTGAAGCACACAATCTTTAAAGGGACAGTTCTTAAAATTGTGATTGTACTGAAAAGAGCATCTTAGACCACAAAAGAAAACAGCAAACAGATTTGGACATGTCTTGAGCCCAAATGTCATCAAATTTTGTAGGGTGCATCAATGTTAAAATTGTATCCAATAGAATAAACCAACATTAAATTTAATGTTATGACCAATAACCAATAAATGGCAGATATTAAAATTCTATAATAATCTGTATAAATAAATCAAAACTAAAACATTATAAACAATTAAATGCTACACATTATGAAAAATGGATATTAATGATTAATTTTTGAGGCTCTCTTAATTAATAGTGTTTTTAAAGATTGATTTTAAGTGAATGCTAGGTGATGCAAACGTAAATAAATAAATTAATTAATTAAATAAAAATATAAATGGTAATTCGGCATGCGCTAAATATCCAACCTAGACAATACCAATATTTTAAAGAACATTTCTAATATAAGCCAATAACCAATATATCATGCATCCCTATTTTAATATATATGATTCTCACAAAACATGAGCCATATACATAAAATCTGACAATGGGATCTGACAATAGGTGGCGCTATAAAACATGACAAATAGGAACATTTAGTGCCTGCGCACATGTGTAATGGAGAGCGATGGAGGCTTATAACGTTATAATGAATATATAAACACCACAGTCAGTCAATCTCAACAATCCGTCTTCAAGCTCACCGGCAGACCGCGGGGCCCTGGAGTGGGAGAGATAATTGAAAAAAATGACAAGGAGACGACTAGAGGAGATATCACAAGCAGCATCCATGCACACGCGGGACAACATTCTAGCGCTGTTTACCCCCGTCAAAAAGAATTACTCACTTCAGCGATGGAGGACTGGTAGACTGCCTAACCGCAACCCACAACTCACACTCTCTAATTCTCTCTCCTCCTGCACTAGGGTACCTGCAGTCTGTGCTGATGGCCATTATGATCAGTTTATTCACGCTTTTAAACAGTAACACCACCACCTTCAAAAAGCCTGGAAGATATTAGCCTGCATGTGGAGAGTGAAGGGTCACTATTGAGCGGGACGCGGCGCTAAAGAGGCCTGTCATTTTAATAACAGGCCCGCTGAAAGGCTACAGGCACTGTTACCAGGTGGCTCTGTGATGATGTCTTCCAGGCTTAATAGAGGAGTTCTGGAGCACACAGCCACCTTTTCACAAGCTAATTTGATCCAGAATGATTTAAAACCCCCATTGCTGCCCGTCCCCCCAAGGTAGCCTCATTACCTCCCACAGGTATTTATCATATCGCGCTTCTTATACAGTACATGGTGGTGGTGCGGGCAGTTTTGTTTGCGATGGCTTGTCGTTGTGAGTGTGGTGTGTAATAAAAGCCAGCCACCAGGGGCTGCAGGGCTGAGCGACTACAGAAAAGCAGAATTCTGGGCTGTCACTTGCTTATTTCCCCCTGTTCAGAGCTCGCGTCTGGGGACCGCTTTCTCTGACAGCATTCGGACAAATGAAAATTCACCGTTGCGCGAGTGCCCAGAGTTGGGCAAGTTCAAGTGGAAAATCCCCCCACCACTCCGTCCTCCATATCCCTCTTCCATTAGTCCCTCGCTTTCTGCGGACGTCACCTCGCACACACACATGTGTGGCTCTATCTAACGCCTCACTGCCCCAGAATAAAAATGACAACAAATTTCCAGTGGAACACAACAGAAGAGATGACTGGGGTGCGGAAACATAAAAGCCCATTATCGACCGCGTTCATTACACTTTTCACTCGTGTTTCAGATCAAAAAATGGACTTTTATACTCCACTGCTCAAACCCAAACTCTGAAATGGCCACTGCGGCCCTGGGTTTTTCTCCTCTCGATCGCTCTCTCTCGCCGTCTTCAATCTGTCAGGCCTCTCGCATTCTGGGTCACCCTCTCTAACCCTCTCTCTCTTCAAAACAGCCTCTTTGAAAAGGAAAAAAAAGTGCCAACTAAGCATTTCCTCTTAATGGACAAAACAGAGTTTTTAAAAATAAAAGTTCAAGAAAAAGGGCTCCATCCAGTATGGATGGTCTTTTTTCCCATTGATTTGAGGTGTCTATATTCATGTCGGTTTCCAAAAAATGCCAAAGAATTCTTAACAAAGCCTGCTCTTAAGTGGCTATTTGCATGATAAGCACTGCATTGTGTTTCACCGTGATGAAGAACAAACACGAGAGGTAAATTTTCATTAGGGTCAAAGGACTTTCAAAGTTCATGCTGTAGAAATAAGCCCAAAGTGCTTGACCACTCAGAGGTGGAGGTTCCAGCTGGCGTCACTCATCTCTCCATCGGATCATCTCAGATGTGGTGCTCCAGTGCTACCGTGGCAACGCAGCCTCTCTATCAACGCTCAAGAGAAGGAAACTAATTAGCATGTCCCTAATGAGTCTTTTCATTTTTTTTTTTTAATTAAACGAGGTCCTCAATAACACATGAAAAGAGGACACTTTTTCTTTTCAATTACCAACAGAGATGGGACTGGAGCCACGTGTGTGTGTGTGTGTGTGTGTGTGTATGTAAAATGGGTCTATATAGCCATGATGATAAATTCTGTGCCATTTTTATCACCTTATACACACAGATAAAAATACTCCTATAGTGTAATGGAGCTTTTAAATGTGGATTTTATGATGTTGCTAATTTAAATAAATAAATAAAGGCAAACAATATTTTTATTCAGCAAAGATGCATTAGCTTGATCAAAAACAATAAATATTACCAACCCCAAATTTTGAAAATTAGTGTGTATATAAAAATAATAATAAAAAAATTAACTAACAAACCTAAGGAAGTGGACTGCAACCCTTGCCTTGACTAGTTTAAAAAAACTCTCTCTGACTCTTTACCTATCTATCTATCTATCTATCTATCTGTCTATCTGTCTGTCTGTCTGTCTATCTATTTCTATCTATCAATCCGTCTGTCCGTCTGTCCGTCTGTCTGTGATTCTTCAGCCCTCACTATCCCAAAAAGGCAAAGAATATTACCGTCAAATAAAACGCTTTGGGGAAGAACCTGTTGATCACTGCCAAGGTTCTGGAAGATTCAGACAAAATCCTCTGTAACGTCTACCTTCTTTGTCAGTGACGAAGAGGGAAAATCTAATTATCAGGAACCAAAAGATTTCTTTGTTCATCACACTGCTGTTAACCTGACTGGCGGCCATTTACTGTCAGGTAGGGCTGGACGATATGGCCAAAATTGATATCACGATATATTTCTTAATTTCGGTCGATACGATATAATTCCGATATCGATATGAACACTATTTATCTGAAATAGAAATCTTTTGTAACATTATAAATGCCTTTATCATCACTTTTGATCAATTTTAAGCATCCTTGCTAAATAAAAGTATTAATTTCTATAATTTCTTTCCCAAAAAAATTATAAAAATTATACTGAATGGAATAGTGTATAATGTTACAAAAGCTTTTTATTTCATGTACTCAACTCAACTGTTTAAAATCAATATTTAAAACTTAACTGTTTTAAATATTAATAATCAGCAAATCAGCATATTAGAATGATTTCTGAAGGATCATGTGACACTGAAGACTGGAGTAATGATGCTGAAAATTTACCTATGTATGATCACAGGAATAAATTACATTTTAAAATCTATTCAAATAGAAAGCAGTTTTAAATAGTAAAAATATTCCAACATTTTACTGTTTTTGATGAACTTTAAATGCAGCCTTGATGAGCAGAAGAGAATTCTTAAAAAAAACAACAACAAAAAAACAACATTAAAAATCTTACTGTTCAAAAACTTTTGACTGGTAGTGTAGGCTGATTATTCTTATAGATTGAAAATGTGTTTAAAAATCATATCACCGTTATTGAAAAAAATTATATCGCGATACATATTGATATTGAATTATTGTCCAGCCCTACTGTCAGGCTAAGTCCATTGACTAGTTTAAATGACTTCCATGCCCCGCTCTCCCTGTTATTGGACAACAGATTCAAACACCCTGCTGAACCTGAGGACTTTTAGAAATTACAAAAATAAAAAAAAAATAAAAATTGAAATAAGACCCTGAGAGATAAAAGAGTGGTGAAATAACAGCAAGAATCTCTTGACGGCTAACTGTCGAACAGCTGAAGGCCTTTTCACAAAAGCATAAGTGGCATGACGTGTCACTACAAAAAAAATCTAGTCCTCCAACATGATTCATAAATCTACACACCAGACATTTTTCTTGTTCCAGAGTCAAGAGTAATGGAAACACTCCACAGTGATCCAAACAAGTGGCGGTTTGCAGTCCCTTAAACCCAACAGAAGAACTAGGAATGTACAGAGACCGTGGTAGGGAAAGTTTGGGGTTGAGGGTTGATGCCCTGAAGCAGTGGACGAGGAAGTGACACTACAAAGCAGAATCTCAGGGCTCACCTTTATCAGTATTCAGGGTTGCCTTGTGCTGAGATGGGAAAGACTTCCCTAGAAGCCCAAACAAAAAGCCTCACCTGCGGCTCTACTGAGGGTCATGGGTCAAGGTCAGTGGATCAGACTACAGAGTTCATGAGAACACATCAAATCATGGTGTGCATGTCTGTTTGTGTGTGTGAACACTGCCTTATAACATCCAGCCTGAGAATACAGTTCTCTATATGCTCTGTAACACCTTTTAGAGAGAAAACGTGATTAGCTCTTGTGCAAAACTTCACCAAAAGACACTCGTCTCCTAGATATGTTTAGAGCCCTTTTCAGTGCAAGATTTGTATTGTTTTTTTAAATCTTCTTTGGGTTCCACAGAAGAAAGCAAGTTAATTTGTGTGTAAACTATGCCCTATGTATAAGCAACAGTAAGAGTGATGCTTGCCTTAGCAAACACGACAATTTAAACAGGAAAGCAGCTAAACCTGTTCGATAAGACACATCAATCATCAAAAGGTCCATTGACAAAAAAGCAACTTGTGAAAAAAGGGACTCTGAAAAAAATGTTCCTTTGATTTTCCTCTTCTTGACTTTTCGACAAGCACACTGAAGCAAACCTCAGCCCAGGGTTCAATCTAATTAGTGCGGTTTGTAATTAAACGAGTGAGCCACTAACGAGGTAACCTGCTGTTCCTTGATAATGTTAATTATCCTCTCAACACGGTCATTTAAACTGTCATCCTCCTGGATTATTGATGATTTGAAAAACTCTGAGCAGCTCTCACACACCCCTTCGCTCGTTCATTCACTTGCACTCTCTACTTTTAACCTCCATGCTTGTATTGACTGCATTGCCTTGTTCATCTTCCTCTCTCCTCCATCTTTATCAGGCTGAATCAAAAGTGCACCCTAATCTGTACCTATATGTCAGTCTGTGTTAGTCTCACAACTGTGTTCATACAGGAAGAAGCATGTTTCATGACTGTGATAGCAAAACTTTACTCTGGTGTAAACATGTGAGTCCATCTTGTCATATTTGACGGGTGTGCTAAAGCAGGCAGTTACTACCACTGCCCCAATTCAACATGGCAGGCATGAAGAAACACCTCGATAAAACATTACCAACACACATGCAAAATGCAGTGTATTACTAAAAACTGGTGTTTACTCTGAAAAGATAACCTGGCCTATATGGAGAATGAAGAAATAATAAAATAAATCATATCTACTGTATATATATATATATATATAATAATAAAAAAACAATTCTAATAAAACTTAGGATTTGGCATTGATAGGCCTGAACCTGGGATAGGTTATATAAACAAAAATGGATATGAACTCTCCACACTACTTTATTCTAAAGATTCCTGTGTGTCTGTGCATATGCGAGTGTGTCGGTGTGATCAGATGCTACAGGAACATGTACTCAAGCTTAACCTTCTGCCCAATGAGAAATGAAGTTTGAGCTTAAAGTAGTGCCATTGTTCAGCGCTTCACTACAAAGAGCCACATTCACGACTCTAGTCTTTAATATAGTACAAACGGGGGATGGGCGACAACCAGAATCAGAGCTTTAACAGACAAAGATCTGAGAAAGTAAGACACGATGATAAATAGGACTGGGTGATATTATTGAAAAATAAAAGGACAAAAACAAAATTTATTTAATACGCTTGCGTCTGATTGTTAATGATATGAGCCTGTATCTATGCTTGTGAATCCTTACATGTGGTTATTTGAGTATGTGGCACACATACCTGCACGGGGCTCTGTTTGACCTCGTTGCTGCTGGGGGAGTTGAGTCCTGTGGCCTGCTGGAGGATGAACTGGCGTGCTGCCTGGAGGGCCTGTGGACACGAGAAACAGGGACAACACTGCGGTGAGCACCACACATACACAACACCTTTGCACTCTGCTTGTATTTCCTCAGAATCACAGGAGGGATTCACTTAGCACTGCCCGGTGGGCCCCACCTGTTTGCCAGCCTGAGTGTGTGTGGGGCCCCTCCCGTACAGAGCCAGAAAGGGGCTTTGCTTGCTCTTTAGACTGAGAGAGGGAAAATGCAACTCTGTAACTCTACCGCACAATTTTTTCCTTTCTCTCACACTCCCTCAGATCATCTGTCCACTGCGTTGCACGCTACGAGGTCTTTCCCACATCATGTGGTGACGGTTCGCTACCCTACGAACAGATGACGGCGGTATTTTTTAGACTGCACCCGCACAGGATCTTTGGTCCAATAGCAAAATGTGCCACTCAGAAAAAAAAAAGAAAAACCCGGCAACAGTAAATCAGCGGGCAAACAGCTTTTTGAAGAGCACCATCAGGATGCACATTTGCTTCCTGGCCCTGAAGAGAGAGAGGAAGGTTACATAGTAAATATTGATTTATGAAAAGATGGAGGGGGGTGAAAAGCCCTCTTAAAAAAAAGACCTGACACCAAACATAAATCCTTAGAGTCATAATCTGATGCATATGCTAACCAAAAAAGGTCCTAGACTGTAAACTATTAATGTTTTAGACATTTTAAGCCAGCCTTAATAGCTCACCCAGCTGTAAACTCACTTTGAAGGCAAATCTATATGGTTTAACATTCAATGTCATTAAAGACATAATTCACCCAGAAATGACCATTGTCATCATTTATTTATCCTCGTGTCGGGATATAGCACCATAAAAGTGGTCCATACAACTCAAACAGTATATTCAAAGTCTTTTCAAGTCATACAACAGCTTTGTGTGATGAACAAACAAACAAAAAAAGTAAGTAGTTTTTCGCTGAAAAATCATCAGTGCTATTACAGGAATAAATTACATTTTAAAATATATCAAAATAGAAAATATTGTACAAATGATTAATAATAATAATAATATTCTAATAATAATTCTTCTTCTTCTTATTAGTTTTTTTTTATCAAAATCACTTGATAGGCATAAAAGAAAAAAAATCTTATCGACCCCAAACTTCATCTCTGGTATTTGGTGTCAAACTTATGCACAAATGAGATTTTAGAGCTTAAAAAAAGTTGTAATACAGTGCACAAGTCATACAGACCACTTTTTAGTGGGATTTTTTTTTTTTTGGAGCTTGACAATGCCTGTTCACTCGTTATGGGGGGAAAAGCAGTGTGAATATTCAGAAGCAAGTTTCACAGAAGACAGCAAGTCATAGGAGTTAAGTAAATGAAGACAAAATATACATTTTTGGGTGAACTATCACTTTAAAACATGGTCATTTAGCACTGATCTGATATCAGTAATAGACTGTTAGTGCTAATAGCCATTATATCAATTGCAGAAGTACTTACTGGCTAAATGTGTGGGAGGGTGTATTTCAAAGCCCAGTCCAGGACCCTCTAAATAAATGGTGCCAATCCATTTAAGAGAGATACACCTCTGTCTTTTTTATTGTAGAGGGGGTGGTGGGGGTTTTAGAGAGAGAGGGGGCCAAAAAAGGCGAGAGGCCCCCTATACAATCGGCACATGAGAGAAAGAGAACATGCAGTGGTCGGTGTGATGAAAACCATCTGCATCAAGAGCACTTGCTACTTTTGCTGAGGTCGCAATTGAGCGCTGTGCACGTACGCACACACACACACACACACACACACACACACATGCACATGCTGTGCAGGAACCCCCCTCCATCTGCGCTCATGACCTCAGCGGAGGGCTGGATAAGCTAAAGTGACCGGCAGCACCTCCCAGCTACGACTAGCTTTGAGAATACACACACTACTGATGGCATGTGGTGTGAATTACTTCTTACAGACGTGTGCACACACACACACACAACCAGAGGCAACTTGGAGCAGATGGTTGTCTGGCAACAATGATAAACAATTGGTCAAAACTGCTGCACTGATTACCACTTTATTAAACTCTTCTTTGATTTTCATAAACGGTACAATTATTTGGATTAAATGGTAGCCGTTTAGTGCACACATTTAATCCAAAACAATTTACAGTGCACTAATTTAATGCACAGCCCCTTCTGGAATGACCAGAGGTTAAGTGCCTTGCTCAGGGGTTCAATAGTGATAGATTGTGATATCAGTAATTTGGCAGTGACTGGGTCACCCCTAAAATAGGACCACCCCTAAATTTGTGTTTCCAGTCCAGCCTTAACTATTAGGCTAAAACCACACTAGATTCATCTCAAGCTAACTCTCTTGGACCAGTTTCTTATCTTAAAAGGAATAATTTACATAGAAATTTACATTTTATTATGATTTTCTCACCCTCAATATCAACCCTATATATATATATATATATATATATATATATATATATATATATATATATATATA
>NW_015555883.1:668040-681122 GCF_001515605.1 Sinocyclocheilus anshuiensis
AAGACAAAATGAGATGCCAAGCAGCTCTTTTCCATACAATGAAAAAACTATAGCAAAAAAAAGCAAAAACTTACCACCAAAGTATATTTAGACTTATTTTCTTAAAAAAGACTCTATTTTATAAAAGTGCTTTAAAAAAAAAAAAAAAAGCATAAGTAACATGAGAGCAGTCCATACAATGGTAATTTATCAATTGGCTTTAGAAGACTTGGAATATACTACATAAAGTGTATGTGAAAGCCTATGCTTTTATGATATTTTGTAATGGTGCTTTTTTTGTTATTTAAGCCATTATAAATCACTTTTAGGAACTTTTTTTATTGTGGAAAAAAGCTGCTCAGACATTATCTAAAATCCCATTTTGTGCTGCACTAAAAAAATAATTAATAAATACATAAAACAATAAAGAAAATAAGGAAAGTCAGGGATTTCCCTTTTATTTTGTATTTATTTATTTAGCTGCTTGTTTTCGCTGTATGGAAATAAGCTGCTCAGATTTTCTGCCTAAAATCTCATTTTGTGCTGCACTAAAAAAGTAATAGGAGTTTGGATTGAAATGTGGGAGGATAAACATTTTTTTTGGGTGAGCTGTTTTTTTGACAAGTGGTCAGTACGGCTGTTCTTAATCATGATGTACTGAGCTCAGCAGCGGGACCGGAGGTCTGGCGGCACTAAATGGGCCCAAAATGAGAGCGTCTGGGGTCGGTGAGTCTCTCTGAGCAACAGGAGAGAGGCTCCGTTCTGTGGCTGGAGAATCTATTGAGTCTGACTTGCCAATTTTATTGCTTTCACGAACAGTGGAGGTTAAAAAAAGATTTGGAGTACAAACAGGGGGAAAAATGCTTTATAACTTCCATCCATACATCTAAGCAGGGAGTGAAAAACACATCCAGATTTCAAACAGGAACATGAGTTGCTTCTTTCTTCTCGCTCACCTACTTTCATCTTATCTCTCTCTCCCATCTCTCTCCCAAAGCCTTGTGGCATTCGCTGGTGAGCGCTGCACCTTTAAAGAAAATATGAGGGAGGCCGCGGCTGACCGGGTCCAACAACAGTTCCATTGTGCTGTTGAGTTAGACAGGTTTTATTGCAGTGCAGGGCGGGCGGGCGGTCGGACGAGCCAGAGCGAGAGTGCGAGAGAGAGAGAGGGGAAGGGGAGGGTGAAGAGGTCAGAGCCCAGCTTGGCGGCCTTAGCAGCACAGTGTGTGAGTTCTTCTGACTTGTCATCAGCCCCCCCGTAAATCAACACTCCTGACACCGCCTTTAATAACAGAGCATTTTTTAATTCAGCAGGGTCGTGGGGGGGTGGGCCGGAGGGTGTAGGGTGGTCGGAGGGGTGGGTGTAGGGAGATTTAGGAGGGGGGGCTCCCTCTTCTTCCCTCTTTTCCCCTCTTTCTTTTCCTTTTTTCTTGTAGCTCTCGCCCTCCCCTCTTTAACGGGTTTAAAAAAAAATGGCTGACAACTGGGTTTCTTTTCTTTTTGCAGGAGAGTGGGAAGGAGGGGGCCCTTGGGTGAGGGTCCATTATAGGAAAATAACAGGGTAGAATTCGTTTTGGCATACGCATGTAGTACGACTCGCTCTCGTTCTCGCAAAGTTGTGACAGTCGCGTCCGCGCTCGCAGACGTGCCCGTGTCCAATAATAATACGGCCGATGAAATTTTTGAGCCGCTCTAGGACGGACATTCCAAAACAACACGGTAAAACACACAAATAGGGGTGATTGCGCGCCTCTTTTCTGGATGTCCCAGCTTTTATTCATTACGCTCAGGTTGCTTAAGTAAACACGACTGGGAGGTGATGAATCGGAGCCCTAATCCGCCTGTGTTTGTGGGAGTGAGAATGAGGGAGAGGGCAGAACGTGGGGCGCTCGCTCGCTTTTTCTCTCTCTCCTGTAAATCTAAACAGTGAAGTCGGCTCCTCCGCGGACAGGTGGGCACCATATGCTGGAATGATCCATCATCGCTGACAGAGAACCATTGTTGACGCCTGCAACGTCCCCCCGCAACCGCCCCCGTAGAAAAACAGAGCCCACGGTAGGCCGTCCATGGGTGTGGGTGGGTGGATGGCGACAGAGCGGTAGTGGGGCCAGGGTGGCACGAAGGGTCAGAGGGAATCATGTTACTTGAGTTGGCGGATCCAGAGCTGAAGACAGACTGAGGCTGCCACTGTATGCTGGGAGAAGCTCAGGAGATACTGATGCCGATTAGGGTAGAAAGAGGCAGGAAGTACGAAACAAAGTGCAATCCTTTATTTGTATTTTATTTGTATAGTGTATTTTTCTTAAAACAATAAAAAGAATATAAATAATATAAGTACTAAAAACTATTCCAAAATATGAATAAAACTACACAAAAAATTATATAAATAAATGAAAATCGAATAGGTTCCCATTTAATCTTACTGCTGTCTAGGATAAACAAGTGAGATTTTAAACAGTTCTTACTAAAATCAGAACACAGTCTAAGACATTGTCCTTTTCTAAAACTTTAAATGAGATTGTGAGATTACTGAGACTCTAACTTAAGTCTTTTTCTGAGAAAAGGTTTCATTTGTTGTCTGTTTAAACTCATTGCATTCATTTGAGATCTTAAATAGATGTACTTTGTCTTTCCTTTTGGCCCATCTACATCAACTTTATGAAACAGATCTTGCAGCTGGTCACACGACCAATCAAACCCCCACCTCTGTGCTGACCTCCAATCAAAGTTAGATATGATGTGCAGTTATTTATAGTTGGCTAGTGAGGACCCTTTTAGAAGAGGTCAACAAAGTAACAGTGGTGGCCTCCCTCAGGGCTGCAGCGAAGCGTTTTTAATTCATTCTTAAATAAACCCCTGTCAACATGCTCCACTTACACTCTGGCGTCTACAGCCAAATGGCATATTTACCCACACCCGAAGCTGCTTTGAGGTATTATGTCACACATTGTGACTTGACACAACAATGTTTTTGTCCTAACTTCTTCACAAAAAAAAAAAAAAAAAAAAAAAAAGATATGAGAAAACAAAATAAAGCAACCAGTGTTACAAAGCTCAGAGACCTAATGGAGTTGACTTTCATTGAAATATCAAACACTACCTCAGATGTTTCTACTAAAATTCCTTAGGATAAATTTGACAAATTAGATCATTGTTGATATACACTAAAGCAATCAAATGAATGAGAAAAAAAATGATGGGAAATTTTAATATTGAAAATCAAATTGACAAATTTGAGCACAGTGTGAGACTTTGATGCGACTACTAGGGTTTTTCTCAGAAGAAACATTCTGAGCTCTCCATGTCTCACCATGTTTAGGAGAAACAACTGAGATATCAAAGAGATGATTCTTTCCTATGCTTTATTATAAACGAAAAATAAATAATATCATTTAACAAATTGTAGTGTCTCAGCACCTTGTGGTGAAATTTTACACCAAATGCAAATAGGTGAGGTCAGTTTTCTATTAAAACGAAAAAAGCATTTCAAATGTACTCTGTAATTTGTTCACACTGTTTAGGAAAGCAACAGGGTGTGCTCTTCATGTGAGTAATGTTACCTACCTCACACTACAACCACAGGCACAGACAGATGTGGTCAGACGCTCTACAAACAAACCCAAACATGCCACAAAAAATCTATTTTAAGGGTGTGAAGACAGAATAGATTTCCAATTTACAAAATGGCAGTTCATAAATAACTAGCCAAAGCTTATTTTCCCCTCACTCAACATCAACGGTGTTTAAAGCGGGACTGGAATATTAAAGTTTAGGAAAAAACATCCTGCGTCGCACCAAGGGGAAAAAAGAACTGAACTTAACCTTCTTTCAGTGGTACTAACCGGGAGGACTTGTTACACTTGGGTGCTTTTGTTCAGCATGCACCCTGCATGATAGCCACCTCCGAATCACGAGCGGAGAGAGGAAGACAAAGGCGCCCTTTTTTCCCCCAATCGGTGCCATTCAACCTTAAAGGAAAAGTAAAGCTACTGCAAAAGCTGCTTCTTTTGAGGTTCGAGCTTGATCCTCCTGGAATTAGGAAGTTCAGCTTTCTCCTTCTAATGTGTCTAAAAATTAAGACTTGAGCTGATTCTGTTTGCTTGCATTGGATAAGAGAAACAGAAGAAGAGGGGGGCGAGATGAAAGAGTTTCACAGATGTAATACAAGCCGGCATCCAAAACGTCACTCATGTGTGGGATTTGGCAAAAATAATCATACCTGCTTGTACAACTTCTTCAAACTCTGAGTAACTACAGGCGCACAATGCGCCCGCTTCTTTCCTTTCGCCACTCCTGACGGCAGCCGCTTTATTACTTACGAGTGTGACAACTTGTGGGATTGCTTTGAATGGCATATTTACGTGAAGCATGGCTTTCAGTAGCGGTTGCTTGTAATGTATCAAATGCATCACTGTCAACTGTCAGAGGAATCTGCCACCGCAGATGTGTTTGTCCACACAATCGAAAGCGTTACGCACTGTCGCTTATGGACTGTTGGCTAGGCCAATACTAACATAATTTTCCAGAGAGACTATCTGCACCGATAATCACTAAAGGATGAATTATTGTTTGCCAGAGAACCAGACTTACTCTATTTTAATGCTGGAACGCTCTGACACAGCTGGTGACCAAATGAGCTTCGTCTACATACAGGGCCTGTTAGCAGCTGTCCACCCCAGGCTACGGGACGAGGTGTGGGTTGTTCGACGGGATCGTAGGTCTTAACTTGGTCCCCATGACTCATTACAGTCATAGCCTGCAGAGCTGTCCAATTTCATGGTGTGTTACAAATAAACTGCACTTCTAACCATATTTCTCTCCTTTTCTTCCCCCCTCTCGCTCCTTTTTGGCCCAAGTTGGATTTAATTGGCCACTTCCTGTTCCATCGTGCGGTTTGCAGTCACTCGTCACATTTGTTTTTGTTCACATCCATTAGAACATGCATCTGAAAATGGCAAAATTGAGTGAATTATTCAATGCCGAAATCATCTAAAAACACCCGCCGCTGTCCCCTTTTGCCATTTAATGTAATGTTTCCGCAATATAAAGACTACGATGAAACCTTAATATTTAAACGGCTACAGCAGACTCCCATCGGCCATTAAAATGAGGAAAGGGTGAATTGGAGCCAAGGCAATAAAAAAATAAAACTAAGGGAGGAAAAACTTCAAAATATGCTGTAATATTTTAAAACCCTGACCGCTTTCATTTTTTTCACATCCTATTTTTCACAAAGGGGACCTGTTTGAAATGTGCTGCTTCTGCTGCTTTCCAGATGTGCGTTGCTCACCTCTAAGTCCCCAAAATTGTTAAAACAAAAAACCTGCTGGGAAAAAAATTTCATATGAGCTGCAACACGATAGTAGCAGCAGTGTTTCGGATGTCAGGGAGATTTTGTTTTTGAAAACTGTGAAAAAGATTGCGAGGATTGCAAGGCTGTTGAACTCATTAGGGGAAGGCGAACAGTGAAAGAGGCTCAAATGAGCTCATATGTACCTGGTGTCTCTCTTGGCAGTAACTTATCCCCATGTCCCATACTGAAAGAGCAAAAGAGGAAGTGTAATCCATCTATGGTTGGGCTCTCTGGGCATCATTACCTCGTTGTTGGCACCGTGAGCTCACTTTGTAGTGCTGAGGACCACAGCATTAGCAAGAGTTCAACGTTGAGACAGCTCAGAGAGAGAAAGAGAGAGAGAGCTTCGAGAGTTCAGGATACGGTTCGTCTTGAAATCCTCCAGCCTCGGCAGCCGCACAGCCTGCTAATTGATGGCAATTGCACGGCAGTTTTGCTGTGGTTTTCTTAACACCGCCCTTCTGGCAGCCAAACAAAGTTCTTCTTGATAGGGTTTCAACCTCTCTCTGCTGTGCGGACTGCAAAAACGAATAAGCAAAAATGGACTTTCAAGGTCTTGTCGTATTTGAGAGCTTTTCAAGATCTCGGAGCGAGTCTGCAGGGATGATTCGGGGCAATACAAAGGTGTTGGGGTGCGATGTGAGTCACGGCTTGAGTGACCTAGCTCAATGGGACAGGACAACGTCCAAAACCATCCTCCTACAAACACATGCTAAACAGACTGACCTGGTCTCCATGGTGAGGATAGCGCTAACTGGCAGCAGGGCTTCCCGTCCAAACCAGACATATGGAACACATTTCTTTGTTATTATTAATAAAGAAAAAATTAATAATATGCACTCGGGATGTTGCCAAAAGCAAGTTAGCTAGAAAAAAAGACACACACGATGTATTGTTTAAAAAGAGGAGCACTCAAAACTGCTCGCTTGGAGAAGAACTAAAAAAAATAAAGTTTGTGTTTTTAGTTTGATTTTGACTTTACACCTGGCAGTGGTTCAAGCAATACTGATCTTCAGAAAATAATCAAAAAGAATATACAGCATAGGGAAAGTTTCTGCCATGTGTTTAAACAGGAGTGGGGAGGTTTGAAGACGAGTTAGGGGAGAATAAATCATACAGCGAGGAAACTCTAAACAGTCTTTAAGCACAAATACCAAGGGGCAAAAGAGAAGGAGCTACTGTAGTGTCTTCTCCCAAAACTCGAAATCTCCAATAAAGATGCACCAAGTAAATACAATAAAGCAAACACACTTTCTTTCAGCAAACCTTCAACAAAACTGAACCAGCTGCAGGTTTCACATGTTCTTCATCAATATTCAATTACATCAGTAGCATTAATCTATAGCATCAATCCACGTTGCTCGGCAGAAAGCAGCCTTCATCTCCCCTCTATCTCCACCCATGGCTATTAAGGAGAAGAAAAATAGAAACCAACATTCTCTGTCTTCTCTTCCCCGACGCCTCTCCCTGTTGACTTTAGTCTCTTTTTAAGATGGCAAACACAAAGAGCAAGCGGAGGCAAGCTAATTAGCAACACTTAAAAAGGGATCTGGCTTCATTGTTTGCAGTCCCTCGCCCTCACCAGTTACCAGGGCAACAACTTTGAGAGTGGCGCTGTGCATATTTCTTTTGCTTTTTTCTTCATCTTCTTTTTGTTTCCCCTGGGGGTTCTCCATTTTTTGGAGCCTGGAGAGGGCCATTGGGAGGACAGAGATGGAGAGCAGAGGGGTCTCTTAAGCCGAGCACAGAGCGGGGGCTTCTGGGATGCGTAAGGTTAGGCCTCTGCATTACACAGCACAATACAGAGTTCTAAGTGGGCATTGAAGGCAAGGAAATTGGGCTTAGTAAGGACGTAAGTGTGTGTGTGTGTGTGTGTGTCACAGTGGTTAAAGGAATAGTTCACCTGTTTCAAAACCATATGACTTTCTGTAGAACAAAAAAATACGATATTTTCAAGAACGTCCAAGCTGCTCTTTATCATAAAATGTAAACATATTTTGACCAGGGGCTCCAAAAAAGCCATATGGCTCATTTGCATATATACATTTGTCATGTCATGTTTGGTTTGAAAATGTGCAAGATTTCCAGTTAATAATGACTTAAATTTCAGGCTACTTCTAACATAAACCTATTATCTGCTTTTAGAAGTGCTCACCAAGGCTGCATTTATTTGATAAAAAACAAATATTAAATAGTAGAACAGTAATATTGTGAAGTATTATTACAATAATTAACCTTTTCTATTTGAACATATTTAAAAATGTAATTTATTTCTGTGATGGCAAAGCTGAATTTTCAGCATCATTACTCCAGGCTTCAGTGTCACATGATCCCTCAGAAATCATTTTAATATGCTGATTTGGTTGCGCGAGAATCATTTATTATTATTATTAATGTTGAAAACATGCTAAACATTTTTGTGGAAAGAGTCATAAACAGCATTTATTTGAAATATACATTTTCTGTAACATTACTTACTGACATTTAATCTATATACTCATGCTAACTAACCAAATCCAAATCCTGTCATTTAATTCACTTAATTTAATGTTTTTCTTATTGAATGTTCCCCCAAGGTTTGACTACTAAAATAGTCTTTTGGAAAAAAACTTTTAATTAAATAATTAAATAAATATTTTATTTTATTTTATTTTGTTGACAAGCCCTGGTCACAATATGCTCTTACTGTGAGACAAAAGCAGCTTGAAGATTCTTCAAAATATCTGATTTTCTGTTTTATGTAAGAAAATTAATTTATAGGGGTTTGCAGCGATGTAGTATTTTAATTTTTGGAGGAACTTTTCCTTTAAGAAGTTAGAAATGCCACCAATCCTTGACAGTTTACTCTCTTTCCACATGATCTGTTGATTAAAGCTGAGACAGCAAAAACACATGCCAATTAGTGTCAATTATGGCTGATGTTTCCTGACGTGGAGTCTAGTAGGAAGTGTACTCAGGGTAAAAGAAGCCCTCCCTCTGCCTCACTAACTCTCTAAACTGAAATTCCCTCCCTTGCCACCCTCCTCCTTCTGCCCCTCATTCTCTCCATCCTTCCTCAATTCCTCTCCACTTCAACTTTTACCTAAATCTATCCCTCCCACTCCTCACGGCTCTCTCCGAATCACTAAATCCATTCTCCTGCCCTCTTTTTTTTTCCTGTCCCTTTCCTTTTCCTTCCTTTCTCTCCTCTCCTCCCTCACTCCCCAGTGGTTTGTCAATCAGCTCTGAGGGAGTTATACCTCCAAATGCCCACACATTAGTATCCAGCTGAGAATCATTCATAATCACCATGGTGACTAGAAGGTGGTCAATGCTTGATGTGCTTCAAGCATTTCCTATGAACTGCCCAGGCCATGGAAATTACAGGCAAGGAATAAAAGGTGGCTTTGTGGCACCACGTTAGACGGTGGGATGTGTGTCTTTGTTGGTGCAAATCTATAATGTTTGAGCATGTTTGCCGAAAACAAAAGGCTAAATGGCATTTGAGTCAGAGGGTGAAAATATGAGAAAAATGATAAATAAAACTTTAGAATGTGACAGTGAATTAGGATTTCATGTATGAGGGCCCTATAGGCAAACATATAAATCACATTAATTGATTTTTTTTTTGTAAAGTACATTTTCTTAATATTTACAGTATTTTTAACCATCAAATCTTTGCATGCAAATCTCAGCAGAAATTTCACACTCCAATTCCAATACTTTTTGCTTTGAAATAACTAAAACTAAAATAAACAAAACCGTAATTAAAATTAATATATTTTTTTAAATAATAAAAAATAAAATTAATTAATTAAAATAAATTAATAATAAAAATAACTAACACAAATAGAAATAAACAAACAAACAAATAAACGAAAAAATCAATAAATAAATGTACTGCTTTGATTCTTTCAACCAACCCATTAACAGAAAACAAATCTTGTTGTCGCAATCATTCCCATATGAGTTTGTGAGTCATAATTGTAAATGTGATCTGTGTTGGGTGACAGTGCTACCGTGGTCTGGCTGTGTGTTTGGAACTGATCTGAGCCCAGCTGTGCTGGCAGTCCTTCTGAGATGCTCTGAATAGACAGACGCACTGGATAGACGCAGGAAGAGGCGACTGTGTGCTGCCACAACTGCTCCTAATGTAACTTCAGCTGGCTAAAATGACTCCACACACAGAGAGAGAAGCATACCAGCACACACACATATGTAAATGCACACTAACGGCGGCCCTATTTAGCCCTTTCAAAGGTTTCCCTGGAAAAGCCATAAATTAGTTTTATTATCCTCCCATAAATATGACATTCCCACATTCTTGAATTAGGGCTCAACTTTACTTATAGAAATGTGCATGCTACACAGCAACATGGGCGTTATCCAGCTAAATTGACTTTTCCAAGAGCATATATTCTTCATTCCGTGAGCTTTGAGGCAACACAACAAAACAAGTAAAGAAACGTCCTCTCAAATACTTTCTTAACCGTGTAAGAAGCTCAAAGTCAGGCCAGCTTTTCAATAGCACTACAGGAAACCAGCAAGCCGGAGGTCTTTTTTGTATTGCTTCGGCATCTATTGAGGCTATCCACAGATGCTAGGCAACTGCCCTCCCTTAACACTCCCCCCAAAACCCCTCGCCCTTGCACCTCGGTCACCACCAGCGTTTCGTGACCCAGCTTGACCTTTCTTCTTCACTGACCTCCATACAATGAGACAGGCCACAATTAAAAGTGCGGAATGCTTTTAAGCGATGACACCTTTCAATGGGCTGACAATGTTCGATTTACTGGATGTTATTAAGCTGGCTTCTGGCCTGGCCCCCATCTCCTAGCATCTTTGTCTAAATGGGATATGATCCATGTATTTAAGTATCTCCCTCCACTTTCCCTCCGTTTTTGTTCGTTAGACTTAAGCCGCTTCAAGGGAAGATCGAAAGGAAAGAGCGGCTCTGTTCGTGTTAGCGGGCACGAGGCCTTGAGACCGCTGACGCAATGGGCTTCAATTGGTCAAATGAGCTTCATTTCACACAGAGGTCGTGATATGGCTATTACCGTCCACCAAGTGCTGAACAGAAGACCTTTCCTGACGGTAATGAGACGGGAGAGAGGCCAAACACACTGACTGTCAAACCGTCCAAACTTCCTATCTCACCATGCTTAGCATTTCACACACAGAAACCCAATTAGAGGGTCTAGACTGCCTTACAGGTACCTATGATCTGCCATCAGGACAGCCAACCCAATATGGCCTGTCTGCCCAGACATCTAAGATCTATATGCCTTTATCTGCTCTTTCCATCTGCGCTATGGACAGTTTAATTAAAGCTATCATTACAACTAATTTGTAGAGTCCATTATGGCCTCTTATTGGTGGACAGTGCCAGAGAAAACAAAGAGTAAAGCAAACGTCACACACACACACGGTGATAAGTAATTGTGAGTTGTAATAACATAAAAAGTGGGGGTAGGTTATGAAACAATGACCACATGAAAACAAACCGTCAAGTGTTTCTAATGATATAGACCAAGGAAATGAGAAAACACAGAAATAGGAACACTTATGATCCAAATATATCACCTGTCAACAAAAAGTGTAAAACTTAAAAAAAAAAAATAAAAAAAAAAACCTACATTGCAGGGTTGCCAGAGCATGTAGTTGACTTTGTAATCTATATAAATAGGCTGGTTTTTCTATTAAAACTGTCAATTAGTTAATAATTATAAATTACACATACATTTATAGTTATTTAAGTATATAATAAACATTTAATATTATTAATAATAGTATATTTAATAAACTATAATTTATATAATTTTATTTTTAGATTCTATTTTGATTTAATCTACTTATATTTTTCATTCAATTATATATCCATAAATATGACAAATACAATTAATAAAATATATAAATGTCTTTCATTGTACTGATTAATTCTATTATGTAAAATGTTAAATTAACTAAATATGCTTAAATACAAGAATAATTAACTAACTGACAGTTGACCATTGTGACCCATTCTTCGTCAACACAAATCATTTTTCCCAAAAAGTCAAAAAGAGTAAAATGTAAAGTGAGTGGAGAAAGAGAAGAGGAAGTGAGAGAGACAGTGAAATCATTTGCTATCTCCTGTCTGTAGGCCATCTGATCAAAAGAGCTTTACATGTGCGATGTGGTCTCCATATGCATCAGCTCCAAACCATAACCAGTGTTAAGCTGTCAGTGTTTGTCTGTGCCTAAAGGAGGAGACTGGCTATCTGTTTCTCTGTCTGTCTCTCTCTCTGGTGTGTTTCACATCTCCATTCTGCACTACTCTTTCTCAACTCTCCACTAATTAGGGAAGCAGTTGCTCATCTTCTTACTCCTCCCGAGAGTTCAACCCAAAACTCAGAATTGCTCAAAACTGATCTGAAAGGAGATCCGGAGCATCAGGTCTCTAAGCGGCCCATCATCCTGACAGGCCGCATTTAGTGTAAAACTTAGCTAGAGACTCAAAAAGAAAGTCTTTCCTGCAGCAAAAAACGTTATGTAATCTTTATAGAGATTAAACAAGATGTTTAAAATTTCTGAAGAAAACATAAAAAAAAAAATTATATATTAAAAAAAATTCTCATCACATTTTTATATTAAACGTGACTTTTTTCCCCTCACTTCTGATGTAGGATAAAATGCACTAAATTTATGATCAAATTCGATCATACATGTTTTATAAATGAGCCCCGTGAGCTTTAGAAATGTATAGTCAATTATTAATGTTTTGCCCCTTTTTATCATCCACCAGGTATATAACCGATTGCTTACATCAAAATCACTGTCATCACTCATATAGCAGGACGAGTTATATGCCGAACAACTTGGAAAAACTAAATGGCTTACTGATACAAAACGATAGGCGACATGGTGCTTCAAGAGAGCTATGCACCATTTGGGGCACATCCTAACTAAACGGCCGCTTTGAAGCGAAACTACAGGTCTACTGTATCCCTAAAGAGAGCGAGAGAGAGATAAGACCTCCCTATTAAAGAAAGTAAGGAGCAGCAGAGGGGTCTGTCAGGGCCATTTCCCCCTAGCCAAGCCACAGTTGCTGTAGACGGACTGCGGAGTGGGACCATTTGAAGTGAAGAATACTTGAGGGATTGAAAAACAGAAAAACCTTAGTTGGATTCCTGGCTTTGTGCAAAAAGAGGATGAAATTCTATAAGGACTCCACTAGTGTGCACTCTTGTTTTTTTTTCTTCCTCTACCTCTACTGTCTTCTTGTTTTTTTTTTCTTCCTCTACCTCTCCTGTCTTCTTTTTTTTCTATAAAGCAAAGGGTTTTGCTGGTCTTGGGGTTGTGAAGCAGACAAGGAACATTCCTCAGGGGGGCCCAGGCGCCCTTTCTTGACACATCTCAGCGTTGCACTTTCTTCCCCCACCCCTCCCTCCCTTGGTTCCCTCTCTCCAACCACTTCAGCCCCACTTTCCCCCATCACTCTCGACTCTTTTCTCTTGCCCTCTCTGACTCGGCTACCTTGTATCTGTCTGTACCCACCATCCCCTCCTCTCCTGAGATGCCTGCCTCCGTTCCTCTGACTCAAACCCATCCCAGCGCTCTCTTTCGCCCATTCGCCATCTCACCCTCCCTGTGCTCGCATTCTCCATCACTCTGCTGGGCTTCTGTTTGTTTGGTAAAGACTGTTGAGCCTTTGACGTCTGTAGATGCCTGTGATTTCTCCCAGGCTCCCGAGGGGCCCAGGGAGAGAGTGCTTTGTGCTCTGACAACGTGG
>NW_015555883.1:683019-687557 GCF_001515605.1 Sinocyclocheilus anshuiensis
GTAAAACTTAAAAAAAAAAAATAAAAAAAAAACCTACATTGCAGGGTTGCCAGAGCATGTAGTTGACTTTGTAATCTATATAAATAGGCTGGTTTTTCTATTAAAACTGTCAATTAGTTAATAATTATAAATTACACATACATTTATAGTTATTTAAGTATATAATAAACATTTAATATTATTAATAATAGTATATTTAATAAACTATAATTTATATAATTTTATTTTTAGATTCTATTTTGATTTAATCTACTTATATTTTTCATTCAATTATATATCCATAAATATGACAAATACAATTAATAAAATATATAAATGTCTTTCATTGTACTGATTAATTCTATTATGTAAAATGTTAAATTAACTAAATATGCTTAAATACAAGAATAATTAACTAACTGACAGTTGACCATTGTGACCCATTCTTCGTCAACACAAATCATTTTTCCCAAAAAGTCAAAAAGAGTAAAATGTAAAGTGAGTGGAGAAAGAGAAGAGGAAGTGAGAGAGACAGTGAAATCATTTGCTATCTCCTGTCTGTAGGCCATCTGATCAAAAGAGCTTTACATGTGCGATGTGGTCTCCATATGCATCAGCTCCAAACCATAACCAGTGTTAAGCTGTCAGTGTTTGTCTGTGCCTAAAGGAGGAGACTGGCTATCTGTTTCTCTGTCTGTCTCTCTCTCTGGTGTGTTTCACATCTCCATTCTGCACTACTCTTTCTCAACTCTCCACTAATTAGGGAAGCAGTTGCTCATCTTCTTACTCCTCCCGAGAGTTCAACCCAAAACTCAGAATTGCTCAAAACTGATCTGAAAGGAGATCCGGAGCATCAGGTCTCTAAGCGGCCCATCATCCTGACAGGCCGCATTTAGTGTAAAACTTAGCTAGAGACTCAAAAAGAAAGTCTTTCCTGCAGCAAAAAACGTTATGTAATCTTTATAGAGATTAAACAAGATGTTTAAAATTTCTGAAGAAAACATAAAAAAAAAAATTATATATTAAAAAAAATTCTCATCACATTTTTATATTAAACGTGACTTTTTTCCCCTCACTTCTGATGTAGGATAAAATGCACTAAATTTATGATCAAATTCGATCATACATGTTTTATAAATGAGCCCCGTGAGCTTTAGAAATGTATAGTCAATTATTAATGTTTTGCCCCTTTTTATCATCCACCAGGTATATAACCGATTGCTTACATCAAAATCACTGTCATCACTCATATAGCAGGACGAGTTATATGCCGAACAACTTGGAAAAACTAAATGGCTTACTGATACAAAACGATAGGCGACATGGTGCTTCAAGAGAGCTATGCACCATTTGGGGCACATCCTAACTAAACGGCCGCTTTGAAGCGAAACTACAGGTCTACTGTATCCCTAAAGAGAGCGAGAGAGAGATAAGACCTCCCTATTAAAGAAAGTAAGGAGCAGCAGAGGGGTCTGTCAGGGCCATTTCCCCCTAGCCAAGCCACAGTTGCTGTAGACGGACTGCGGAGTGGGACCATTTGAAGTGAAGAATACTTGAGGGATTGAAAAACAGAAAAACCTTAGTTGGATTCCTGGCTTTGTGCAAAAAGAGGATGAAATTCTATAAGGACTCCACTAGTGTGCACTCTTGTTTTTTTTTCTTCCTCTACCTCTACTGTCTTCTTGTTTTTTTTTTCTTCCTCTACCTCTCCTGTCTTCTTTTTTTTCTATAAAGCAAAGGGTTTTGCTGGTCTTGGGGTTGTGAAGCAGACAAGGAACATTCCTCAGGGGGGCCCAGGCGCCCTTTCTTGACACATCTCAGCGTTGCACTTTCTTCCCCCACCCCTCCCTCCCTTGGTTCCCTCTCTCCAACCACTTCAGCCCCACTTTCCCCCATCACTCTCGACTCTTTTCTCTTGCCCTCTCTGACTCGGCTACCTTGTATCTGTCTGTACCCACCATCCCCTCCTCTCCTGAGATGCCTGCCTCCGTTCCTCTGACTCAAACCCATCCCAGCGCTCTCTTTCGCCCATTCGCCATCTCACCCTCCCTGTGCTCGCATTCTCCATCACTCTGCTGGGCTTCTGTTTGTTTGGTAAAGACTGTTGAGCCTTTGACGTCTGTAGATGCCTGTGATTTCTCCCAGGCTCCCGAGGGGCCCAGGGAGAGAGTGCTTTGTGCTCTGACAACACGGGCCTGCAAAGAGGGAGCTGGGACTGTTTTTCTGCTCCAACGCTGCTTGGCAGGGTGTTTAACCAGTATCGCTGCACTGTGCTGCTTCCAGGTGAAAGATTTGGAGGAAGAGACTAGACTAGACAATAAACAGAATCAACAGCGAAACTTAGGTTGTGTTTTTTTTTTTTTATGCATTTTTAAATAAAACAAGTATTGCACAGCACAGTTCATGAGACCCTTCACAAATCCAACAATATCCAAATGAACCTTTTTTGAAGCTTCATTACACAAACGTTTTGTTTATAATTAGGTTAGGAGGACATTTTAAGCTTTGAAACTTGCAGGATGTTTTAATAATACAAAGGCCACTTATATGTCAAAATATCAATGCAAATTTGATTTCTCACATCACAAACCCTTTAATATTCTAAAATAAATATACAACTTTAATTATACTTGTCTATCTGCTTCTCTATTGCTATACATTTAAATAATATACATTGAAATTAATGCAACAACCTTGTAAAGTACCTCACTGTACCTGTATGATGACAACAAAGAGTATGACTTCACTTAAAGCTTGACATCTATCAAAATGTCGAAGAATCTACTCAACATTTCCATGAAAGGGGCTTCTAAAAGGCTTCCTGAAACAACCCATAATCTCGTTCAATCCTTTCCTCCATCTCTGCAGGGCTTCATAGTGACCCGCTCCATTAAAAAATAGCTGTATGAGATGAGGATAGCGGAGCAAGACATTCAAACTTGATAAATTACTTTTTAGGAGGCTCTGCCATGATAGCACTTTACTGCTTGCTTTGCCATTTTCAGAGCCTTCATCATTAAAGTAATTTGGCTTCAAGGCCAAACTCTCCATTCATTTATAATCAAATGAGGGAACTTGATGATGAACTAATTCATTCATCAGATTCTGATGAACAATGGTCATCTGAGATGGAATAAAGGAGGCAGATTTCTATGGCAGTGCCACCCATATCAAAGGGCACATTGCAGGCACTTGCTGGCACAAAACTTATATCTCGTCTGAAAAAGAAAAAAAAAAGAGGAGGAGTGAAGAAAAGAGAAGAACATTTGGGACATCTCTGTGGACAAAAAAAAAAAGTAATAATTTTCATTCAGTCTAAAAACCAAGTCACAAAGCCTATTCATTGTACAGTATTTGGATGCTGATTTTGAATAAAGTGACTATAGAGGCTGAAAAGTTAATAAAACATTTGAGCAGTGGTAAATTTGCCATATTAAATAGTGACAGGAGATCAAACAGACAGCCTGGGGACATTCTCAGATTAACATTTGTATGTAGACCGACTCGAATAACACCGAAGTAAATGTATAAAACTGCTGCTGGAAGATGAGCAGGTCTGTGGAGCCTCACTCCATAAGGCTCAAGGCCATGGAGAAACACATAAATGCTGGCACGGGCATGTACACACGCATTTATAGGCAACTAACCACATAAAATATCCTTAAAGAAAGCGGCTACAGCATTTATACCACTGAAGGTCTCTGTGTGACATATTTTGCATCTGTACAAAAAGTGAAACTTTAGAACTTTAGTCCTAGTCAGATTTTATGACAATGATAAAACACATGAAAAACAAAAATGCAACTTAACAGTACAACTCACAGATGGAATAACATGCTTCTGTTTACACATGCCAAAAATCCTGCTAAAACAAATATAATGTAAAGTCTAATTTTTAAATAATATCTCATAATGTAACTTAATTTCTCATAAATCTGACTTAAGTCATAATTGTAAGACATAAAATAGCAATTGTAACATTGTGAGATTTTTTATGTCACAGTTACACGAAATAAAGCTGCAATTGCGAGATATAGTTGCAAATGACAAGAAATAAAGTTGCAATTATGAGAAAAAGTCACTATAACTAAGAGCCTCTTTAACAAATACAGCTAAACTGCAGTTTACAACTAGACAAAAGCTTTTTTTCTGACCTCAAAGAAAAGACAGCACACTATGGCATAATTATCATATAGAGTTATAGTTACACTGTCAGCTTCTAGTAGACATATGAATTACGAAAACCGTGATGTAAAATGTTTTGGACATTACTTTTACAAGAAGCTACTGCTGCCACCAAAGACCAAAAGTATGGGCACGCAAGAGGAAAAGGAAAATAAAGAGGGACAGAGCGGAAGGAAAGTAAGAAGAGAGACAGAGTGCGGCATTGAGGCCACGGCGGCCGTATGTTTGACATTGGAAATGGTTTAGAGCAGAAGGAACTGGCCATTTCTATCTCTACTTAAAGGCTTTGGCTCACATGACCATATACAGGTGCACCAACACCAGACTGCAGAGCTGGGAAGAAAGGCCTCCTTGTGTGTGGTGAGGCTATGGTC
>NW_015555883.1:687752-689939 GCF_001515605.1 Sinocyclocheilus anshuiensis
CACAGAAGAGAAACACACACACACACACACACACACACACACACACACACACACCCACACACAAACACAAACACACACACACACACACAAACACACACTCACAGAGGATGCAGCCAAGTAGTGCAGACATTGACATTCATTACCTTCACTACAATTTCAAGTGACAGAAAAAAACTATGCAAAGTAATCATTATTTTACAAGTTCTTCCCTTCTCACTTCCTGTTCTGCTCACGTGCTCCCTTTTCTCCAAACAACTCACTTCATTGGTTACTTGTGGTCATTTGTGAGCAACTCCAGCGGTCAGATTGCTAAGGCGCTATTTTTATACTCTTATGAAACTCCAGGAATCACAAGATCTCAGACTGCAGGAGGCACAAAAAATAGTTGTGTGGAGTTATTTAACCCTTTGATGCCTCAATTAATAATTTTATAAAATATAAATGATTAAAAATATTATTTAATTAAAATATAATATAAAAATGTAATATATAAAATACAATATTGTACTTATATTTTACTGTATATTATATATGACTATATATTATATTATTATTTATAATATTTTATAATATAATAATATTTAATTTAATAAAATAGATAAAACATCATTTTATCATTTTTATAAAAACTTTCCTTTTACAATAGAAGATAGAGGTAAATATTTATGTTGTCATAAATAAAATAAAATAAAAACACAATGACTGTATAAAATGAACAGTCATAAAGGTGATCACCCACTGTGGTTTGGATGTAACAACACACTTGAATGGTTAAGAATGGCTTTTAAAATATCTCTCCATTATAGTGGACACCAGCACCAGAGGGATATTGAAGACAACAATTAGAAAACATCAGTGTCTAAAGCGTTCAGATTTATACACATCAGCTGGGAGAGGTAAATAATTGGGTTTAACAGGTCCCACATTCTTTTAGTAATAGTTAATCAATGTTACTAGGACCTGTTAACAGGCATGCAGTCCAGTCTGTGTCACTGATAACAAGGTTGAGGGGTCCTGTTACCATCTGCATCTGTAATGCATTTAGGGAAGAGTGTGAACAGAAAAAAGAGAATTTCAGCCAAGAGAGTCCGGGAAGTGAGGAAATTCCAACTGACAAACTGGATATGGAAGACACTGACGCATAGGCCAAAGAGCAAAAACAGCACAAGCCTCTGCACGCTGACGTGTCACTGCATAAAACAGTCGCTTAGAGGATTATTGTGACTCAGTCTAGGCTGAGACTGCTGCTAGGACTGGACCTAAAGTGTGAGGAATTCAGTGAAGTCTGCATCATCTACAGGAACTAGAGTTAGGAGCGATGAAATCACCAAGTGAAGTTCTGGAAAACCGCATGGAAATATGAAGCCTGAGGACTAGATTTGCTTAAAAGATTAGTTCACCCAAAAATGAAATCACTGGCTCACTCTCATGTCATTCCAAACCTATACAACTTACCTTCTTCCGTTGAACACAAAAGACTGTGTTTTTTGCTCTTTTGTATGCAATGACAATACATGAGGACTGAAACTTTCAAGCATAATAACAAGACACAAAAAACATTAAATTACCATCAGTGTGGCCCTCTATTTCAAGACTTCTGAAGCTATATAATAGCTTTGAGTGAGACACAGGCTATTACAAATGGATAATAATTTATTCAGTCTAGATTGGATTTGTGTGATTCATGATCATATCAATTTGTGAACTGGATTAACCGATTCACTGAAAAGATCAGACTCAAAAGAATGATTTGGTCAAGTTTTCAGACTTGTATACTGTTTCTCACATAAAGCTATTATATGACTTCAGAAAATTTGTTGTAAAGTGTACAAGTTGTATGAACTACTTTTGTGATACATTTAGAGTGCTTGTTCAATGCTTGATAACCTCAGGCCTCATTCCATTTTAATTATATTCATAGAACATTTAGAAATGCACTAAATAAAGCAATTAATTATTATTTTTTTTGGCCAGATCTATTACTGCCAAAAAAAAAAAACATTAAACATTATTCATATATACAATCACTTAAATACTCCTCCAGTGTATAATCTGTATAATCACCTTTGATGAATTAATGTAATTGTAATAATATTATTTTAAAAATTTAAATATCATATGGTACAACCCTCTAAAAACATTCTTATTAAAAAATAATTTGTATGTTTGCAATAAATGATTAATATA
>NW_015555883.1:690345-702100 GCF_001515605.1 Sinocyclocheilus anshuiensis
ATATATATTTATTTATTTATTTATTTATTTAAATCACCTTTTGTGTTCCACACAAGAACAAAAGTCATCGAGGTTTGGAACAACATAATGCGAACAAGTAATTTTCAAAATTTCCATGTTGGGGTGAACCATCCCTTTCATTTTTATATTGTTCCCATTGAATGATTGAAAAATGACAAGCTGTAATACTATACACCACAAAAATAAACTCTGTGAGATGTTGAAACCAATGTGACGCAGTTTGCTTCATATAGTCGGTTGTTTATAGGTTGTGCAAGACATGGGAATTGCACAAGAAACAACTAACAGCTAAACACACTTCCTTAAAGTCAGGGTAGAGGACTTAGGGTCTCTTGCACACACACACATACACACACGCACACACATACACACACACCTGCTGCTGTTGAAGATGCAGTAAATCCAACGGGCTGATCTCCCCATTGATGTCACCGTTGGACCCGCCCTCTCTTCCTCCGCCGTCTGACTGGCTGCTTAGGCTGCTGACTCCATTTTGATTGGAGGGTGTTGTTCGAATGGTCTCAGTTGCTGATTCTACCATCATCACGTGGCACCTTGGGAGGGGGGTAAAAAAAACAAAAAACAATATTGAGTGACCATCAAGCATTGTTGGAAGTCCTAGGAAGAATGTTACAATCTATGTAGGCAATGCATTTTATCACAAAAGCAAATATACACACTAACCAACAGCACAAATTCACAATCATCCCCATCAGAAAGTGTTTATCTGCTGTAGAAGTACAGTGACACAGCTGCTAACCTTGATAAGAACATTGTAAACAAGCGGTGTGCCATACATCCATTTGGATATACCTAAAGAACCACCTGAGCCTCTGAACAGCCAATGGCAGTCAAGGATACAAACGTGGAGGAAGGCGCAACGAAGGTCTGCCTGAAGAGATATTTGTGTCAAACCAAAATGGTATTGTGCCGTGAAAGAGTGGCGTGCTTTTCCCTTTACCAAAGGTTACAATACAGTGCATCAGCTCTGATCGAAGGACATTTGTCTTTGACAGAAAGTGTTGATGCACACACTAGAGTGACAAAAAAGCCCTTTCAATTAGAAAACCTGTGTTCAAAAGAGACACCAACGTTTTGTGCACCTTATTATCAGCAGTACAAAAACACAAGCAACTTCCAACAGAACAGGAATGCATTTACCTCTTTAAGAGGTGAAGAGAGTCCAAGAAGAAAGAGATAAGCCTTCAAATGAGTGAGTCCTCCTCCGTTAAAAGAAGATGTCAATTTTGTTGTAATTTTTATTTAAAAATAAATTAAGTATGCAATTCTCACATAAAATGACTTGAATATACCTCGTCTATGTCTGAATTAATATAACTAATACATTAATATTTTTACGAATAAAAAATAAAAAAGCCAATATAAGAATGAGATTCCTGAAAAGAAAATTAAGTAGTGATATATTAAATAGTTTGGCAAGGGTAGTTCAGACTAGGGGTGCTCCGATCAGGATTTTTGAGTCCGATCACAGATCGCCGATCACAGAAAGCAGTATCTGCCGATACGATCACCGGTACCGATCTTTTTAAAGCCTTCTTTTTATCATGTAGAATTATTTACAGTGATGATCCCATCAAGATTTTTAGACATTTATTCAGGGCTTGAATTTCATTTTTGAAAATGAATTCCCCTCTTAGGTGACTCTTGTGAGAGGGGATTTTTTAATTTGAGGGGTGGAGGGGGGGATTTTTTTTAGACATTTTTCAAAAATATATATTTATCTCATCTAAATGTTTGATCATGCACTGTATTTTTGTTTTGACAATCGTGCAATTGTTGCACAATAGCTTACACACAACACAAGCCTAATTTCGTGAGCTGTATGTGAGGCAATGTTACACCAGGTTCACACATACTCCGTTTGCAGTGCGTATGCAGTCCATGTGCGGTACAGAAGGTTTGTGAAATTATGTCTCACAGAAAGTTTTCAAATGACTTTATACGTTATTTAATGAAGAAATATGAATTGTACCTCACCTTCAGCATTATAATTATTTCACCCGCGCCGGACAGAGACGGTGCCGCTGCATGTCATGCCAAACCTCTCACGGCAGCGTCATCAGCTTGAGATTGTTTTTTTTGAGATCGGCCTTTATAGAGACCACCAATCAATCATCCCAAAGCGATTATCGGCCGATAGTGATCGGTAGCCGATCAATCGGAGCACCCCTAGTTCAGACTGTATAATATCATATGATACAATCTCTAAAAAGATATTTATTAAATTAGTGATTTGTGTAAATAAATTAAATGCTGTGTGTGTGTGTGTGTGTGTGTGTGTGTGTTTAACTTTGGAATCATATTGAAAAATATTAAACTGTTTCTGGTTATACCACATGAAATTAACTTCATTTAAACTTTTGTTGAAAATTTTTCATAAATATATAATACCAACAGGAACACACAGTACATTTCTAAGAACTCGCCATGTGTGTTTTAAACTAGATTTTTAGTACATTTTGCTTCCTTTATTTAACCTTGCCCTCTTATTTGTCACTGACATGTTTACGAAAGCCATAAGATATTCATTTAAAAACAAAGCTCAACAACATGGAGCAGATTGTGATTGCATTGTGGGAATGCTATTATTTACACATGTAGTACGTGCCGTGCAGTAAAGCTCGCCACAACAACAGCTGAAGACCGAGATAGAGAAGACTCTTTACCTGCTTCTACACCCAGATCTATGTCGGGACGTTTTGGCAACTCAAGGGTGCTTTTATGGGTCCAATAAGTTCACAGTAGGAATCACTTAAATGCACCTGGTTGAGGAGTTATATACTTCATCCAAAGCTGTCAACTGAGGCAGTCAAGTGAAACTCGTATGACTGAAGAGGATGCAGGCATGTCTTGTATCATGGGGGACGCAAACCAAAGATGTGGGTAGTTTTATTACCTGTGGACCCACAAGGAACTCTAAACCATGTGCGGTTAATTTACATCCACCCAGACCATCTATATCACACGGATGTGACATGTAGGGGACACCCCAAAAACGTCACCTTCTTTTTGATCATATGCGAGAATTTCAAATTGCTCAAGATACATAAGACTTGTTGCCTACACCGTTGGAGCTGCATGAGAGAGCGTGAAGGAACTAGCTGCTGAGTGAGTGCATCACTGCCATATTAACCAGCCTGGGGTGTAAGCAAGCATGAAGCCTTGTCATATCCCATAATGGGTGTATATTGCCGCTATAATGGAAGGCCGTAAATAAAGCAGCCCAATAAATCTGTGCAGGGAACCTTTGATTACAACTGTGAGACAGAAGTTTGCAGCGTTTTGTAATTGTTTTTGGCAAGCTCATCTAAGCTGCTAATGTCGAGGCTTGCCACATCTTGTTTAGCCCCCGAAGCCCCTCTAGCTGAACCCTGACCTGTGAGAACTGAGGAAGATGCATTTTTCTTCTAAGGGGAAGTGAGGGATACAGAAAGGGTGGGCGTTCTTCTTCAGATCGAAGAGATAAAAATGTGCATTTGGGGGAGGGCAAGGTACAAAAAAAGGCATGTTTGCCTTTTAATTGGGACGGAAGGGAAATGGGACCAAACTTGCCTTTGGACAAAAACACACAGAAAAAGAAAAAAAAATCAGCTTGCAGCAGATAAAGCATAAATTCCAGGACCAGCGTCTTCACAACATGGTAACGCAAAGCATTTATGTTCTAATATCAGCAGATTTTCTTTGGCACTTACAAGAAAGGGTGGAGGGGGTGGTGATTCATTCTCTATCCTGTTTCTGCAAGTACTGAGGCTGCAACAAGGGATCATGGGAACTTCTGTGACTGCCTGTTAAAAGCTGTTTATATTGCTGATGCTGAGAGTTGCTACGGTAAGATAGCAACACAGGGATAAACATGTCCCTGAATTCTGATTCGGCTCCAGAGGAGCATATTAGCAGTAAAAAAGTGAAAGCTTTGTAGTTCTGGTGATTTATTTCTTATGCGTATTAAAAAGGAAGTAACGCAAAAACAGTCAGAAGGTCAAGAAATGGAGAGATGTTGAAACAAGCCACAGTTTATCTCATTCATGACTAAATCTCATCGTCCCTGAAGCAAAGATTCTCCTTTCCCTCCTTTCTCTTTTTTTCTCTCCGTCTACCCCCCAGGCAGCTGCAGTGCCATTCCTGCACTCAGGGTCAGGTTTGGCGGCTGGCACGGGAACAGAGGATTCAGAGAGAGCAGGGTTGAAAAGACGCCGTCTGAGCCAGATAGGCCAAGGGGCGGAGGTCTCATGGGTAAATCTCATACAGGTGGGCCGTCACTTCACACCCTCTCAAAATATAGTAAACCCAGCGGGGACTAAAAGCTTCCAGTGCTCCGACAGGGTCAGAGGTGAAAGGTAGATTGTCTTTTCGCAGCTCCCTTTTTTATTATTCATCCTGAATTATCAACAAAAAAAATGTACATGAATTTTAATGAATGAATTAAAAATATGTATATGAATAACATTTCAAAGTAATTTTGTAGATGTAGATCATAATTATTTCAAAAAGTTTTTAAATATAATTTTCCAAATTACATATCAATAATTAATAATTAATGAAATATCATTACATTTTTGGGGAGCCACACCACATGACATTTTACACCTTGAATTAACAAAAAATAAATAAATAAAATAAAATAAAAATAAATAAATAAAAATAAAATAAAATAATGTTTTTTCCCCAAAAATATAAGTAACATATATAATTATTAATATCAGTAATCATTACTAATTCATTAAATATATTTACATTTTTGGGGGAGTCACACTATGATATTTTACCAACAATCAAAAAAAAATGTAATTCTCTTAATTTTTTAAACATATATGGATTAGCATTATAATATAGTATAATATAATATAATATAATAGTATTTTTTTTACTATTATGTTATTATAATAGTAAAGATATAATAGTAAATATAAATTATTATAATAATATAATTATAATATATTATTATAATATACTGTATATATAAGTAAAACATACTTCTGCAGAAGAATTAATCTGTAAATGTTCGAATGATGGCAGGCTCAATGGCTGAAGCACAGATTCATGAAGTGGAAGTGAATGTACCTCTAAACCCGAGTACCAGCTTTTTACAGTCTTTCATGTTCTGGTCGATGTGCCGAGCTTTGAAAAGGATTGAGGCTGTCAGATCCAGCCGCCTGATCCCAGATCAGCACATCTGCAACCCCAGATTGGACTGCAGATTGGACTTGTCGTTCCAGTCCAACTCCTAAACACAAGCCCCACTAATGCCCCCTGAATTCAGCACTTCCAGCCCGGATCACTACGCCAGATTGAAGATGGTAGACGGCCAGAGCAGTGTTCAGATGGTCCGTACAGCGCCAACTAATAGTATCAGTCTTTATTATATCAGTTGAAAATTAGTATTTCAAATGCTTCACATAAAAGCTTCTTACTGGCCTCTAAAACATTGAACGCTCTATAACGGATAATTGACTTTGATACCTGAAATTAAATTTTACACATTTTTTCCCTCTTGTTTGGGTCTCAGTGAAAGAAAATATGGCAAACATTAAACCGTTTAAAGAATTTCCTTCACATTAAAAAGTTCTGTTCAAGGAGCAATGGTTAAAATAATGCAAGGATTCAAGCTGTAACTCACTTGGCAATGTCGACAGACTGGTTTAAATTTGCAACTTCAGCTCTCCGGCACACACCAGAGCTTCATTTACTGTAACTACAAAGAGCATTACCCAGATCTAAAAGGAAAATAAAACCGGCGTAATACAAGATGACAACTTTGACAATATTTATAAAAATGGAATATCGCTTTATTCTGCCAGTCCTTTCCCACTTTTTTTATCACTGACTCATTCATTTACTCCATCTTTCCTGTCCTCTTCTTTATATAGGAACTTTTCAAGGCATATGCGGAACCGTTTCACATTTTTTCTGTGGGGCTGTTCGCTTTTTTAGTCTTCCTTTGCACCTGTGGAACAGCTCTTTCTGCACGTTACGCACACACTAGCACACACAGACATCCTTCTCAGTATTTTTTTTTCTTTTCAGCAGCTTACCAGATTAATAACTCTTTATCATGTTAAGCCTTATACAGGTCTATTTATATAAGTCCCACAAAGGCTGTTTCTAGAGCCTTGCATCAGCTTGCAGGACTAATAAAACAAAGAAGGAGCCAACATGATTAGTGGAGACAGCCACAGTTGTGCCAGCACATCTCACGTCTTCTCCCTCAGGCTACAGAAACAACAGTCCCGAAGAGAAGCGAACGCTTCGCCAGGAGCGCGCCGCCCTGTTTGTCACTAAATCTGATTGAGCAACATGAAGTCCATCTGAGCACACGTAACATACTTGATCTGTTTCAAAATCTAGTGAGCTGTCTATAAAGGGAGAATTTTAGGTGCACTTTCAACACAAGGCTGTTTTTAATTATGGTGTCTTATAATATAATATAATATATATTATAATATAATATATAATATTTTGGCCCATAATGCACATCAATATTCTACTGTAGCTTAAACAGTTAAGTATGGTGCCAGAAATGCATTCAAGGAAATAGAATAGAATAGAATAGAATAGAATAGAATAGAATAGAATAGAATAGAATAGAAAGAAAGTTGCTTTAGTAAAGCTCAGTGGAAAAAAAAGCAACATGGTGGATGATTCATTCAATACTAAGAAGTGTCTATAAAAATATTTTAAAATATTTTAAAATATTATATTATTTATTTTTTACACTTTTTTACAGAGTATCTCACTGTTAGCTTAGCGAATAGCTAATGTCCGACTTTACTGAAATTAACATTGAGTCATGCCTCCTGTGAGGAACGAGTTTTTACTTTTAGAGTGTTTCAAATCAGTAATAGCAAGTTACATAGCTGCCTATGTAACAGTAAGGAGTGAGGTTTAGAAACAAAGATACTTTGACAAGAAAAAGGTACATCCTGACTGTATAAAATATGTTTTTAAACCTCTAAATTCAAAACAGAACAAAAAAAAAAGCTGTTTCTGAAGCAAACACACTTAATTTTGTTTACTTATTTGCCTGATCAGGAAGAACTGCTCTCGGGACACAAAGAGGTCTGGAGGAACACGGGGAACGCGCAGGAACGTGGTCTACGGAAGGATAGGGTGTATTTGTGTTAGCAACTCCAACTGCTAGCCCACGGGGCAGAGGGCAGGTGTGTGTGTCGGTGTGTGTGTGTGTGTCCCAGTGATTAGAACACACACCTTGCGGCTCTTCCTCCACATTTCTCTTCCCTAGACGTATGGTTGGTGGTGGTGGTGAGAGGGAGGGGGGCAAGTATGACTACATCAACTAAAAGGCCAGGCCCAGGGGAAGTCTGTCACTGTCTACCATGAAGACAGAGAGCAGGAAGACCCAGAGCTGAGAGAGAGCGTGAGAGTGAGAGAGATGTAATGAGCAGGGTACCTAAAGTAAGTCACCACAAGAAAGGGTCCGAAACAAATAAGTGTTCCTGATAGAATAATAAAGGAAAGTCTGAATTGCTGGGTGTCTCTTAGCATTTTTAACCTCGGTCCAGCACCGGCCACTTCAAAGGGATCAACTACCCGCTCCTCCCGAGGAGCACGGCGCACTGGAATATCCTGACAGTAAAGAAGAGACCCTCGTTTGAAGACTGCTTAGCCGAGCACTTATGCGTTCCCTTTTTATGAGCGAAGCTGTTCTCCACTCCACTCCAGAGCGGTTTCCCTCTGTGGAAGTGGCACACTGCTCCACTTGGCATTATGACAGAATCCCTTCCCGTTGCCACCCACTTGTACACTCACTCACCCCAGGCCTTTAAATTCATCATGAAATACCAACCGCAACCCTTTTTACTGACGCATTGTGACATTTTGAAGTGAAGCTGGATTGTCCATGAGAAAAACATGGTTGACATTTATGTATTTGTTATTTTTTAACTTATTTAACTTATTTAACTTAACTAAATTCTTTTTAATATTATTATTATTATTATTTTATCCATCAGGAATTGACTGGGTCATGAAAACGGGCAGTATATGAAAACAACCCAGCCACATGGCAAAATGTTACAATTTCATAAAAATTCACACAACGTGATCTGAAAGAAAATGTACAATTTATAATAAAAAAGGCATTAAGCTTCACTCCTAACTAGAGTTATCATCAAACTAAAATTATTAAAAACATTTTGTAAATTGAAATAAAGTTGAAATATAAAATGTTGCCATAGCAGCTAACTGAAATAATTTTACGTTGAAGTAACAAAACTACTAACTGGAAATTAATAAAAACATACCCAACTAAAACTAAAACTGAAATAAAAATTAATGAAACCTAAATAGTAATATTTAGAAGAAATAGGATAAAATAGCACTACAAAAGGACTAAAAAATAAACTGCACCCATGTCACCAATTTGCTACAATGCGAAATAGTTACAAAATGTCATGAGACTGTGTTGGATGAAAAATAAGAGGGTTTGTAAATTCAGCTGAGAAAAAGTCATCAAGCCAAAAGTTTTCTTTGCAATAAAATGCAAAACGAAATTGTCCAATAAGACTAGCAACATGCAGTGTTAAGGAAGTTTTTTCATGTTGGCTTTTAAAGGAACCAATGTTATATCCAATTGAAGCACAATGACTATATCTGTTCACCTACCCAAAGAGACGCAAATGTGAGTGATTTTAATAATATTGATTGTTTTATCCTAATGCTAAAGCTCTAAACTGATTAAACGTAGTTAACTGGAATCAATCCCAGGTAAAGGACACCAATTATCCCTTGGATTAATAATTCACCCTAGCTGCCTCAATTGCTCCAATTAGATCCATGTAATTAGTGTACTGCACATTTCCTTGTATGAAGCACATTTCTTCTAAATACCAGGTAATCATATATACTAAGTCCATGTAAACATACATTTTTTGTTTTCCTTTCAAATCCCAGATCTTGAGAAAAGACAGTGCTTTTGTACAGAAGATAAGCTACAGATCCAGTCGAACTCAACAGCCTCCTCTTGTGATCACATCCAACAGTTCCAGCCAGTGCAAGTGGGATAGATGGACTTTACCTGCTCACTTCTTGGCCTCAAAGATGATTTAACATCTAAGAAATATATCTGTGTGCATGTGCCTTTCCACCATGCTGATTTAAAGAGCACTGAAGGTAAACATTTGGAATGGGTGCTGGTTTATTGGAAACTCAACTGCTTTTACTGTTACATCCGAACACCCACTCTCTCTCCTATTACTAAAGCTTAGGACCACCAGTGTCCAAAAATAACCAATTCATTTCCCTACGGCACGGGCTGAGACAAGGGGCACAGGGAAAATGGGAGCGTGGAAAAAGAAAATGGAATGAACGGAATGATCTGCTTTCATGAGGCTAATGACACAACTTTGATCTTCTGATAATTTTCAACGGGTTTCAGAGCTGGTGTCCTAATTTCAAACTCAGCTTCAATTTCAGCTGAGGTTTTCCTTTTTCCCTTCGAACTAAACTATGGCAGATGACAATTAAGGAATTGCTTACCCGCCGACTGTCACAAAAATCAGAGGCACTAAAAGGACAAATCAATTAACAAGGACATGCCGATATGAAAGTAAAAAAGTAAGAAAGATTCTCACGGGGGAATGAAAACGAGGCCAAATTGGAGGAGACAATCAGAGAAAATGTGTGTGGGGGAGGCAAGATACAGTGGGTACGGAAAGTATTCAGACCCCCTTAAATTTTTCACTCTTTGTTATATTGCAGCCATTTGCTAAAATCATTTAAGTTATGATATCTAATGTACCATATGGCAATCTGATGTGTTCCTGCTGTGACGCACACCTGATGCAGAATGAGGCAAAGTCCTGTTTGCCGAGCCCATAAAGATTAGCTTCAATCAGGTGGGTTTTGCTGCAATAGGTAAACACCACCAGCATTCCCGACCGATGAGATCACTCCTGTGTGTGAGTGTGTGTGACCGGGGCAAACAGTTACTCCCCCTGACACCACCACCACCACCCTCAGCCTTTTTTCCCTTTGGCCCAAAGTAAGTGATTTTCCAGTCTGCCCTTGATGTTTAAGAGACTGGAGATTTATATACGAGGCCTCCTCTCCATCAGATGCACACTGATCAAGGCAAATATTTAGAATAGGTGCTGGGATTTTACAAATGGCCCATTTGCCAGCCACTGAATGCACACAAATTTATCCACTAAGATATCAACCTGCAGACAGTTACAGTAACTAACAGTTAAAAAGATGATAGATAGATAGATAGATAGATAGATAGATAGATAGATAGATAGATAGATAGGTCAGCATAAGAGACTGGAGATTTATATACGAGGCCTCCTCTCCATCAGATGCACACTGATCAAGGCAAATATTTAGAATAGGTGCTGGGATTTTACAAATGGCCCATTTGCCAGCCACTGAATGCACACAAATTTATCCACTAAGATATCAACCTGCAGACAGTTACAGTAACTAACAGTTAAAAAGATGATAGATAGATAGATAGATAGATAGATAGATAGATAGATAGATAGGTCAGCAGGGGCTTGTGGGTCATGTTAATAGCTGGTGGTTATTATCATGTGATCATCTAGATCAGTGGTTCTCAACCCACGGCCCACCGCGGGTTTCATGAATTTCATGAATTCAAATGCGGCCCACCGTGCTGAACACAATTTTTTTTTTAAATACTTTCAGTTTTACAATTCATTTTAGTTTTTACATTAATTTTAAAATGTACTAAATAAATATAAGCTATAGCCTAATGTTTTTATGTAAAATAATTTTGTTTTTCATATATTATTTTCAGACATGAGCAGTACTCACATAGTCTAATTAACGTTACGCATTTAAAGTAACGACCAAGTGGCCAGCGGCAGACAGTGAGCATATGTTTGATCAATTTAGCCTTCTCAAATCATCACGGCTTGACTAAAATAAATATAGATATAAAAAAGTTCAAACATATAACAATGTTTAAACGTTAAACCTAGATAAATGTGCGCTATATCCAATAGTTTGCGCAGAGAGTGGAAGCTGAAGCGCGCTTTGCAGGACATAGAGACGCCAGCGCGATCACTTGCGTTTTTTTTCAGTGGATACACTGTCATTTTTGCTCATAAAGGTAAGAGTAATACATCATTCGTAACTGTAAAGGGTCTACTTTTATTTGTGTGCACTCACAATATCAACAAAACGTTGTGCTTTTATAAAATAAAGAAAATAAAGAGATGCGCTTTCTGCCGTCTCTTCTTGAACAGGAGCGCTTCACAAAAAACTCAGCGAATACATGCCTCACAGACATGATAAATATATCTATAGAAAGCTTTAAATTATTTAAATTAGACTTTTTCATTATGATCATAATCCGTAAAGATGCACTACTCTCTAAAGGCGCGTCTAATGAAGAGATGGCGAGTCAGGATCGACAACTTCATCCTTGCGACACCGACTCAGAAAACACTAGTTTATTAGTAATTTTGCCGATGCTTTGCGGCAAACTTAAGCCTATTGCGTGCATTTGAATGCAGAACTCTTCAGCTGCGCTGACGGCACACTCTCTGCTGTGGGACACTAAACACCATCGAGCCGTTCTTGACAGTCTCGGTAGCACGGTCTCGTGTTGTTTCCACCAGCGCTGCCCGCGTCTGAACTATGTCATGAAAATTGTCCCGAAGCCCAGCCCGAGGGGCGTAAAAACGTCGGGGCCCGTCGGGCCCGGGCTGAAATGCAGGGCTCTAGCTCT
>NW_015555883.1:702474-702883 GCF_001515605.1 Sinocyclocheilus anshuiensis
ATATCATAATATTTAGGCTATAATATTATAAATCAGGTTGGTTTGTATTGCTGACGTAATATGTTAATGATATGCGTGCGGCCCGCGAGACTTGCACTTGGACCATAGTGCGGCCCGGTGGAAAAAAAGGTTGAGAACCACTGATCTAGATGAATAAAGCGAATAAAGCCGGCTAATGATGGGGCAAGGGCAGTCTCAAGACCGCTTGAGGCACTAATGCCCAAATTGTACAAATTGTATTGGAACAGAGGTGGAACTTTATAGCTTTGAGGAGCAAGCAATCCAACAACTGCCTAAATGCACCCAGATGCAGAACCTGCTTTATGAACATGACCTTCATATGCAAGATAAAGTTCCCCTTCAGGAACTCGAGCTGCGTCGAAGTCGCTTTGGGAACGCCCTTGCGTGA
>NW_015555883.1:704478-712215 GCF_001515605.1 Sinocyclocheilus anshuiensis
TTTTTTACTCTTTGTACAGCAGTTATTGTTCATTCTAATTTTATTTTTGAATGTAGAATATGTGTTACATAAATACATGAAATGTAGAACATATAAAAAAAGTGCTCGTGGCTCGTCTGCCAGTGGGTGCCTCCCACGCATAAAAGTGAAACTCCGCCTATGATTGTGCTGTTACTCCTTTCGAGCCGAAGTTCACAAAATTGGGTGTTATTTATGGGGAGTAGAATTATTTATTTATTTCAATGAATGTAATCGATTATATCATAATATTTAGGCTATAATATTATAAATCAGGTTGGTTTGTATTGCTGACGTAATATGTAAATGATATGCGTGCGGCCCGCGAGACTTGCACTTGGACCATAGTTCGGCCCGGTGGAAAAAAAGGTTGAGAACCACTGATCTAGATGAATAAAGCCGGTTTAAGAGGCTAATGATGGGGCAAGGGCAGTCTCAAGACCGCTTGAGGCACTAATGCCCAAATTGTATTTAACATGGTGGAACAGAGGTGGAACTTTATAGCTTTGAGGAGCAAGCAATCCAACAACTGCCTAAATGCACCCAGATGCAGAACCTGCTTTATGAACATGACCTTCATATGCAAGATAAAGTTTTAATGAACAGCAACTTTGATTACAGTGAGAGAGGGAAGATGGGGCAGAGTTTGAGAGTCAGCTGATCTGTATAAAAAAAAAGACAGTGGGAACAGGAAAATCTGGAGTGAAGCCAGTTCATGTTTTTGGTCCATGCCAACTCAATAAAGCAAGGATAAAGCAAGGATGCCTCAGTGCTGACAGCATGGAACTGGCTGGAGGAGAAAAGTGGAATAAAATTCCAATGAATATAAAAACATAAATGACAGCCAATCAGAGCCATGGCAGAAGCAAAGGGATTTGGGTAATGGAAAGTGATTTCTCACCAAATATAAATAGTAGTAAAAATATACTGTTAAAAACATGAATATATATTTTTAATTATATAATAATTAATTACAAAAAAAAAATTTTTAAAAATAAAAATATAATAAAATAATTTAATATATAATAATGTTTAGTTTTTAGCAAAAACTTTTAGTTTTAGCAAAAACAGATCATGTTCTGTTGGTCATTCCACTATTATCATACTATTAAAATCCAATTATAGGTTAGAATTTAACTGACTTTTTCAGACAAAAAATTATGAAAAGGACTGATTAAACTGGCCTGAAGAGGAGGAAATGTAACTAACTTACATTTAGTTAGACTAAATGTTAGACTCATTTAAAAGACTTTAAATGAGGTGGTGGGGCAAAGTGATGTCTTAATAAGTTCAGTGGACATGATATAATTTTACACATCTGCTTTCATGACTGGCACTCTGGATTTCTAAGTTAATTAATTGATTGGATCAGAGTGGGTATAATCAAATAAAATTGTATAACTCTGTAATAAAAAAACAACACGTTAGAAGGAGGCATGTGGAAAAAATGATAGCATGTCCATTTTTCAAATTAATTGAATTTTAGTACTTATGAACTTGGTCCAAGGCATCTCATAAGCAATAACTCAACACCATCTTCAAAATGGCTCCATGCCTAAAGATATTCAAACACACACACATGCGCGCGCACACACACACACACACACACATTTGTTTCACTATATTAGTGAGGACACTGCATAGACTTCCATTGATTTTTAATCAGGTTAATGATACTTTTTATCCCCTAACCCAGCCCCTACCCCTAAACCTACCCCTCACAGAAACATCTGCAAAACACTAGATTTAAATAAAAACATGTTTTGGCCAAGTTATAAGCCTTTTTATCTAGTGAGGACCAGTAAAATGTCCTCACTAGTGGGTTGTCATATTATTTCACTATATAAGTAAGGACATTTGGCCCTCACAAGTATTGTCAAACAAGTACACATATACACACACACACTGGTATTCCTATCATTATGGGGACATTCCATAGCGGTAATGTTTTTTTTCTACTGTACAAACTGTATTTTCTATCCCTTTACCCTTTCCCTAACCCTCACAGAAAACTTTCTGCATTTTTAGATTTTCAAAACACTTAATACTGTGATTTATAAGCTTGTTTCCTCATGGGGACCTAAAAAATGTCCCCACAAGGTCAAAAGTGTTACTATACTTGTGGGGATATTTTGTCCCCATAATGTAGTGAATACCAGTACACACACACACACACACACACACACACACTTTTTCGGTTCCTTGATCTCTGGGAGAAAACCACCAGTTTATAACTAGTAACTGAGAGCAATCAATTGCTAGTAATTTAATATTATATTCTCCAGTAGTTGCACTGCCTAATAAAGTTCTTACCAAAAAGCTAAAATATTAATTCCATCTTCAGCAGCGCTGATTGCATTAAAAAAACGTCTGTTTTATTATTTAGCACAGAAAGGATCATCTTTGTTAAAGTGACTTGAATGCAAATTCATATCACTAGAACGAACGGTGGAAAAGCATTACTAATTTGAATCATAATAATATCAATAGAATAATTCATAATGTAATATAAATAAATTAGAGAGGTAATTCATTTGAAAATGGATGCCTTCAATGAATGTCTCAGCCCCACAACCAAAAAAGAGAGCACATACACCAGTTTCGTAGACAAGAACATTAATTGCTTAACTGTAGTCATTGTTATGAGGTGTCAGAACGCGTGTAGAATCAGGGAAGAAACTAAACATGCAGAGTCCGCTTTAATATTACATTAATTTTTCACTGCATTTATTCAATATTCATGAATTATGCCTGCTCTCACTAACTTGTCCTTATATCCAGCGTGCCGTGAAGTGTTTTTTTCCACTATGAAAACAGCAGCTTGTGTCTCAATTCAATTTGAGCATGTATGCCTTTAAAAATCAGTACATGACATGTTGCCTTTTCACCTTGTTCGTTTTCTGTTCCTCTCTACGGAACAATAGTTGCTGCCTTTGTGTCATTATCAGGCTTATTACACGTCATTAAAATACTGGAAGAAGATTCCAGAAGAAATATACACTCTACACCAGGGAACTCTCTCTCTCTCTCTCTCTCTCTCTCTCTCTCTCTCTCTCTCTCTCTCTCTCTATCTCTCTCTCTCTACCACATGTGTCACACTTTTGGGGGTGAGCGCGCGTGTGCGTGCGAGAGCGCAGAAGTGACAAAAAAAGAACAATATAATTGGAGAAATGTACGCAGTAATAATAGGTATTCAGAAAATGATAATTCATATTAAACAGGGTGCATAAAGTCAGCCTCATTTGCATGTTTTAGATTATATGCATTTCAAAAGTAATTTCCGCAGGGCATCTGAATGACATTAATTCCCGAGTGGTTTCTGCTATAGACCTCAAACTATCAAACAATCAAACATTTAAAAGATGAAAAAAAATTGTACTGCCACATTTGCGAGGGGAGATTTCAAGGTTAAAGTATTTGAATACATGTTTTAAAGTTCTGTCTAGGTTGTTTAAAGTTGCTCCTAGCCTAGTTTAAAGTTCACTAAGCTGTGTTTGGAACAAAACCATCATGAGACTTTATACTCTAAAAATTCAGAACATATATATGTAATGTTAAATTGATGGATGGAGGATTCCTATAACATGACAAAAAAAATCATTCACTTTAAAAAATTCATTGCTAACTACAATATTAAAATTGTGCCACACACTATATTGTCAGGTAAAAAAAAAAAAAAAGTGACAGTGACGTGACATGTGGCCAAGTATGGTGACCCATACTAGGAATTAGTGCCCTGCATTTAACTTTTTTTTGCTGCGGCGCCCGGGGAGCATTTGGGGGTTCGGTGCCTTGCTCAAGGGCACCTCAGTCGTGGTATTGAAGGTGGGAGAGAGCGCTGTACATTCACTCCCCCCACCTACAATCCCTGCCGGTACGAGACTCGAACCTGCAACCTTTGGGTTACGAGTCCGACTCTATAACCATTAGACCACAACTTCCCCTAAAATTTAAGTCAAAAACATTATGTAATATGAATCAATTAGCCTGACTACATTAGGTCAAAGCATGAAAGTCAAATTTAAGTGTCAGAACAGATATAAATAGCTCCGCAGGGTTTTAAAAAACATGCACATTTTCACTTCTTACAGTATAAGAGTTGAATATGTAATTTCAATAACCTGAAAATATAATATCCATTACAGATAAATAAATAAATAACCTGAACACAATGTGAAAGTACATACTGTCCTCCCAGGCCCTAAACATGAGCAAGTTCGTCATGACAATCACTCTAATACGGCACAAAGAGGACTGTGGGTATTCAATGTGCCAATTTTAATACAGCCCTCCAGACAGAAGATGAAAGAAAAATAAAGAGAGAGAGAGAGGGAGATCCCTTTTATTTCATTTGAAGAGAGAGAGGGAGAGAAAAAAGAGAAAGACTCAAGAGTAGGAAACCCTCAGATTTGGCAACTTAAGTGGAAAACAGGCTCTGGATGCAATTTTTCATTTGATAAGACAAATTTGGCCAAGTTTCATAATGTTTCTGATGCATACAAGATTGGGGTTTGAAGACTTATGTCTAGAGCAATGGTTCTCAACTGGTGAGTCTGGATAAGAAAGTAAATAGAACTCAAACTTGTACCTTTTTTTCTAATTGTTGTTAAAGTCAAAGGCTGTGTGTCTAGTCTAACTTGAACTAAAAACTTGATTTATTTTAATTATTTATTTATTTATTTTGGTATTGCATTGGGTCACCACCAGTTAAAACCATTTGAGAACCACCAGGCCAACGAGTGGACAAACCAAATAAATGAGCAAGTCTAAATGATCAATAGGACCTCAACTTACCCATCTGTGTTCACAAAAATTATGTATATATATATATATATATATATATATATATATATATATATAAATCACCATAAAAATAAACCACATGGGAGAAGGAAAGATATGGCCTGGGCTGCTTCCCTTTGTGAAGTTTGTGTTTTGTCTGTCTAAATATTATGCTACTGAATGTTTCCCTCCACATGATTATCTCATTATGAATTAATGGCTTGCATGCTGCGATGTGTTTGCACAATGCCTAGTTCACGCTAACTGTTTATCTGCCTTGCTATAAGAAAAATAAAACATGGGCCAGAGCAAGTCTGGCCATCATAATCGTGAGTCAGCTTGTTGTGGCATTTAAAAGTCAAGCAGATATTAACAGGTTGGGCGACGAGTGGAGAGTGAGAGCGACTCTAATGAACAGCATGCAGACAATACACTACCATAATCACCCAGACGATCAAGTTCTGTCCTCTTCGTTTTACAAGTTTCCGCTTACAGTGCTGACAGGCCATGCTGGTGAGATTTAAGGGAAAGAAAAATGGATTTTATGGCATTATCTTGTTATATCTCTCTCCCTGTTCTATACTCTTACTGTAAGACTAGCCTCTTTGTCCTTCTCCAGAGAAGGATACTTGGACAAGTTCAATTACGCGGGGAGAGTAAATGCTGAGGGAATGGGAAGGAGCGAAAGGCAGAGTGAAGGAGAAGAAATAAAGAATATCTAGAGGGAGAAAAACAGGTTAATTAGGACCTGGAAAATGTATTTGTTTTTTTGTTTGTTTTTTTTACCAATCTTTTTTCCTACCGTTTTTTTTTTTTTTCGAGGGAGTTTTTAAAGAGTTCTATTTCTTTTCAACAAGGGAGGAGGAGGGGAAATATGAAAAGAGGAGTATGTTTCTTAAGACAAAAATCATGACGTACAAAAAAAAAAGTCTTGTAACAAAAGAATTCACAATGCTTGTATTATCAGCATAGTCCATTTAGCCGGCATCGAACAGGACTACAGAAACATCTGAATTAACATGAGTCTCAAAACACCAGCTCAAAACGATGGGTAGTGGAAGTTTGAGTCTTTTTTTTATGGAAAAAGGCTTCCATATCCAATAAAACCTCGGGCAATAACACTCTAATGAAGTGCATACTAAAAGGGCTCATTCCAATCTCCTTACTTCTGACACCAAGCGCACTTGAAAGGCCATCTTTAGAGAAGCGCTTCTGTAATGATAGCGGCAGATAGACTGGACGTGTAAGAGGCATATTCATTCCTTTGGCTTTAATTGGAGAGCTTGCATGACTGACTCAGAAAGGCTGCTAGTCCGGTTCAGAGCCCCGAGCACGAGCCCAGGGGCAGCCAGGCAGAGCTAACACCCTTAGTCAGGAGGAGGTGAGTGCCAGCACAAAGCCAACATCAAACTAGACACTCGGGCTAAAAGGTATGAGCAGAGGGGGAGGGGGGTCTGAAAGAGAAAAAAAGAAAGAAAAAGTCGATGCTTTTAAAAGACAATTAAAGCACATTGATTTCTCTTCATTGTTTCAACAAAACACATACCAGAGCATCTGGGGCCTTGCCTGTTTTATTCTAACACAATCTGTGGCGCTTCTTTGAGTTATTGTAATCATTTCCTCCACAATGGCACCCACCTGTTGCCAACATTCCCCCGTATCACCGCAGTTAATCACCATGTATCAAGTCTCAACTGCAGAATAAACAATACTACACTCGCTGCTGGTAGAAATCATCAACTTTCAAGACCTGTCTGCGTAGCTTTAAACGATTCAATGGTTCAAAAACAACAACAAAAAAACACAGCTTGGAATTATCAAGACGGGACGGGAAAAGGGTGGAGGTCCGGAGGGGGGCGGGCAAACGCCATCTGCTATCTTTCATTGGAGACTTATGTCTCCGACTTCTCATTCTCCTCTGGCTTTTTTAATACCTTCGAAAATAAAGGAATAGAAAAAACCTGCATATTTGTCATTTCCGATTGTTTACCTTTTTTACGGCAAATTGATTTTTACATCTCCTTTTCCTGGAAGCGTCTAGGTGAGGGCCTGCCAACCCGTTTCTCTGTTTTATGGACCTAGCCCTCTGGAGAAGTTTTAAAGCTTTCAGTTCAGAAGTCATTTAAATGATACAATACCGCTTTTGTCCCAGGCAACTCTGTTTCTCTCTCTCTCACTCACTCTTCAATCACCCAAATTCCAGCATGCTTTCTTTTTCTCTCCCTGAGTTAAAAACTGCACGTTTAAAAGCTTATTTTTTGTCATTTCCTCATGTCTCTTGAATTTGACTGTTCATCTCAAAGACGAAAGGACGACTCATTGCATCAGGCCCATGTGTTGATGAAGTGGGATGATGTACAGCTCAAAGTTTTTGTAGATGTCTGATTTCACACGCACTGTCATGGACGCGTTATTGGGTCGTTTCGGAATCAGCCACTTTGCTGTGAATTGTGTCTGGTGTGCGGGACACAATTGGAGTACTGAGGCCATTCCTCAAACTTGTGCTTTAGTACACCATCTGCACGTAAGCAGAGGAAAGCAAGAAAAGGCCAAAACTGCAGAAATAAACTCTAAACAATAGTTTGCTTTGCAGAAATGCCTACCAACAGCTGCTAGCCTGCAAAGTGAAAACAACAATAACGTGGTTTTGCCTGGGCATTGGGAAAAGGGGGCTGATTTTGCATGATATCCATTTGTCTTTAGTCTGAGGACTTAGATTTAGCCTAATGTCATCCACTAATGTGGTTTTCACACATTTTACATAGCCAAAAAAAAAAAAAAAAAGAGGCATGCCAGATGCTGCACGCAAATGCAAACATCTAGAATCCATATGGAATCTCTGAAGGCCTTGAAGGTTAAAAAATGGCACAGGCTCAAAATCTGTCACCCTTCAAGCTGTGAAGCCTTTTTTATTGTGTATGCATGTACAAATCCTAC
>NW_015555883.1:712454-713993 GCF_001515605.1 Sinocyclocheilus anshuiensis
GGGGGGCAAGGGGAATTATTTTTCCCTGAGACCTCTAAAAGTAGATCTCAAAAACCTGTTGAGCTGGAAACATCACTCAACCCCCAGAACTTCAGCAGAGATTAAAAGGCTAAATGGACCGGCATGACTAAACATTTCTTAGTGCAGGGACATGTTCAAAGGCTCTTGGGAATTAAAAGCCTCATCAATGCTCCAGCAGAGATAAATCCTTATTTATTTGCTATAATAGGAACATGTCTTTCCAAAGCAGCAGAAGGTGATAAACTCATCGCTTTGTTCTCTTCGTCATGATCAAACACATTCCAGCTACTGAGAGCAGTCTGCTTAGAATGCATATGGATCGCTTACATACTCCAATTTAGGAATGGACAAATATAAAAACATGGCATTGCAGTGCTTTTAGTGCTCTAATTACTTCCAGAGGACAGTGCAAGGTGGTCTGAACACCTCTGGTGCATAAATGTACAATTCCGTGTGCAAAACTGACTTTACGTCAACCTGGTTCCAAATACTGATACAGTTTTGTGCAAAGCTGCCTCACTAATTAAAATAATCCTTTCATGCTTGTCGGATGAATTACAGTTGTATTTATTATAAAACTGTTACATACAAATAAGCAATGAGAGCACACAATTAAAACCTAGTTAAGAGATTATGTGGGTCTGTTTGCGTGGAAATAGAGGTTGAACCTGTTCGCTGTCATAATTACGCTAAATAAAATTAACATTATATTTGCGCCGCTCACAGGTACAGCTGGGACTGGTGTCACGGGGGTCCACTCATCTCCAGTGATCGGATCAAATTGTTGGGAGATTTACAACACCATTCCCACTCAGTGTCAACCAATTAACATTTCCTTAACACCCCGCACCTCTTTGAAGTTAGGTGTCTCCATTGTAATGGGAGGTTTGCAAGGTCAATGTCTTTTATGGAAGCTTTCCGTCATATTTCTGTCTCCTCAGCAACGACGTTTAATTGTATTATCACAATTTAAATCTATTATAAAGGCACTTTCTAATTCACCAACTGTACTGGATTAAGCCAAAATGGGTCGGGTTGAATTGAAAAAGACACAATGTGTCTATTCACAGGCCTGAAAACGCAGTGATGACAACATCGTTTGGTCTTTATCTCAATGGCAAAGAATAACAAACAAAAGTTTTATTGAGTTTATAGAAGCACAAACTGAATGATAACACAGATATTGGAAACCCACAATGCTTTTATCCTTCGGTACTTCCACACACACAGGAACACACACGTGCACCGCTCCCACCCCCCCTCTCTCTATATATAATTTTTATTAGCATTTATACTACGTATTATATCATTTGTTTATATTTTTCCACCTAAAATGGATGTGACAAACCTCTTTTGATCTGCTAAGGAAATCTTTAAAGTCTAGATTAAACTTTAAAATGCAGTTTACAGTTTAAAGAAATGACTAAATGTATGTATAAAATGTATATGTTCATATATTCATATTCATATGTATTCATATAATAATTTATTTATATATATATATATATATATATATAT
>NW_015555883.1:714006-718592 GCF_001515605.1 Sinocyclocheilus anshuiensis
TATATATATATAAAACACAAGTCAAATCTTTAAACCAGACTGACTTTACACATTTCCTTAGCAGATCAAGAGAGGCTTATCACATCGATTTTGAAAATGTCCACACCACTTAAACAAACCACCAACACTTACCGTAAGACATAAGTAAACCATATAAATATTCACCAGCTCCTCCACATGGTCTTCCTTAAACCCCCCCAATACACACAAACGCATACCCACCAGCTGCACTTAAGTTTTTCCTTCCCTTAAATGTAGAAAACAACCAGGAAAAACACTTGGATTTTGTTCAGCTTAATCAAAACAGACATAAAATAGCCCAGAACGTTGACATCATTTCAACCGCTTCCCCAAAGCAGGCAGAGAAGGGTGTGCCTGAAAATTTGACACAAAGGCACATGCTGTGTAGGATGCAATTACAGTGATTGAGTGTAATTTACCCATGTAAGATGAAACCGGCTGGGCAGATGGAGGAGAAGCCCGGGAATCGTGTTCCAGCCAGTCTGCACATGGTTGGGATATGGAGCACAGCTTCTCACCTTTGAACTGACTAACATTTAGCGTGATGACTTGCCATGCGAACACGCATTCCACATTATCATGGGTCGCATCCTGGATGCACGAGTGTGTGTGTGTGTGCGTGTGTGTGTGTGTGTGTGTGTGCGCGTGTGTAAAACACATATCTAGACCTGGTAACATACTTGTGTACAAAACCTGTGTGCAAAAGGTTTCATGATTTGTTAAACGCTCACTGAATTTCTTCCATGAAAATGCATACTGAAAGCGCAATTAAAAATTTTAGTTTCTGAATGTTACACCACAGAAAAAAAGTAATATTTTGTGCTTGTTCATTTCTTTCCCATGAGAGGAGGAAGGGAGGAACAAAAGTTTAGGTAGCCTTTGAGATGCTCTCTGTCTCAAGGCGTCTCGTGGCCCTTACGGAGACGGACTTTTCACGGATTAACATCTACACTGATTGTTACCTTTTGAACAAAGCAGCTGAAAGAGAAATAAAGGGAATTACAGTCTGCGATGGGCAATCACATGGTGGTGCAGCCAGGAGACAGAACCCTGGGAAATGTCCAGAAATGGGGAAAATCAGAATGTAGAAAATGTGTGGAATTTCATCAGAGTTAAGGACCATCATCTAGCTAGACGTAGATCCTGGACGGAACGTGAGAATCTCTCAGAGTTTAACTATTCAAACAAATCAGGCAAGGATCAAAAGTGGTGAAAAAGTCTAATTATAAAAAATATATTTCCTTTACTGTCTTAATTATAAAAATAAATAAATAAAATAATTCTGCTTTTTTATGTTTAAAATGTGTATGTTGTCTATAGATTTTTTAATAAGAATAATTAACAAAAAATATAATAATTATTATTATTAACAAAATTACACTTAAAATATTTTGTATATTAGTAGTATTTTTTTTCTTAACTCTAATGTTAAATTTATACCCATGCATCAGAAAACTGGAGTTGTAAAACTGCTTCAAGTTTTTTTTTTTAAAGGAAAATATACATCTAAAACATTTTTGCTCTGTATATTTATTCATTCATCAATTGATCCTAAATAAGCACAAGCTTTGTTTGTCTTGTATGCACTTTCAAAGAACATCTCGGTTACTGTATCTTTGCATTTTACATCACAGAGTGTTGACAGTAACACCACAGGCTACAAAAGCCTGAAAATAAGGCACGTCTTTAGTTAAGCATGAGTTTTTGCATAAGAAAAGCTCCCTAAAGATATGCAAGCACATCAATAATAGACAATGAGGCATGCATATGTAATAAGCAGTAGTGTGTACCAACGTTTGCCAGTTTGAATCCATGCAACTGTTTATGCACAATCCAAATAGGAAGTTCTTGAGGCAGTGCAATGCTCACATGTACCTGATCTAACCATATAACTTGTAAGAAGAGGTCGGAAACTGCTAAAATAGGGCAGCCCACTTGGTATGAGGGTCAACTTACTGTTCACACAAGCTCCAGCTCACAAATCAAAGCAGTTTTTCCACTACTTAATCTTAAGGGTCGTGACTCGCCATGCAAGAGGAACTCGGTCCACGGCCGGCTGGCAACTCTATAAACATTTAACAGCCATTTGCAGCTATTCACAGCCACACTTCAGCCATGTGCGAGTGTGCCTCCTGGCTGCCCCGGTACCTGCCTGCCAGGACCCTTCCTTTTAAGCTCAGTCTGCCAAGAGGGATAGTGTGTGTGTTTGTGTGTCAGTTCCACTTCCACCTTACGGGCTTCACCTCTCTGAGCTAATTCACAAGTGTATGTGTTCTTTTAAAAGAAAAAATCTGAATGAAATGAAAACTGAAAAGCAAAGGACTTAAAAATGCGGTGCCCTATAGTTACCATCAGCTGTGTAAAATTGTTCCAGTACACATACTGACATCCATCAGCATTTTGGGAATTTTAATGAAAGCTTTTGCTCAGCAGACTCATCATATAAGAGCCAAACCTGTTCACACACTCTCGCCCAAACTGGGACAATATCTCATCTGCCAAAGTGTGTGAAACCAAATAAGAAGTCTATGTAGAGTGTAAACAGAAATGCAGAGCAGGAATCTGGATTCAATAGGACGATCTGCAGCCCATGTTTACAGTGGAGTTTATCACCACTGGCTGTAAAACAGCGATGGGAACACGGCTACAAGGACCTGTTCTGTACCTTTTCTTTTCTATTCCTCCTTCCTCCTGTTCCTTTGAAAGGTAACAAGCAGCATTTAGGCAGGGAGTAAAAAGAAGTCAATATCCTCTGGGGATCCAAGTGGATTACAAAATGTCACTTTCTCACAGTAGACAGTCACAGAGGTGTGCACACACACACTCTCTCACATGGGTAGACAAACTATAATACACACTCACTGAGATACACAGTAGTGATTATATTTGTACTCACACAAACACACATACAACAACTTGGTAACAGCTGGTAGACCACTATTATAAAAGTGTCCCAGTAACCATCAGTCCAGCAAACACACAGTGTTTCCTAGCCTTTTTTGTTTTATGTACCACCACAGCTCCATCAGTAAGGTTTGAGTATCACCACCAAGCCAGATATTTCCTTTTTAAATCGTGTTACACTGGATCATTTATAGTTATCATGAATGTTATTAAAGTCAATTTTACAAAAAAATGACATAAATATATTAAAATAACTAATAATTAATCTCATTAATCTCATTGACCTTTAAGTCAATATTAGGCCTGGGCGATAAAACGGTATCGATATTTAACGACGGTACACCTTCTTCGATAACGATATAAAAAATGTTCGATATAGTGCACGATATAGGCACGTGCTATGAGTGACACAGACAGCACACACTAGGGTTGTGCTGACAGACGATAGTATCGTGTATCGACGATAGTCAGAGATATCGTCTGTGGCTGAGGCCTTTGACGATAGCAAGACTATTATTATTATTATTATTATCAGGCTAGTAATACTATCTAATTAATATTAGGGCTTATTTGTTACATTGTATTTCTTTTTCCGCATTTTTACAGTGTTGCGCATTATAACCAATCACACACAATTATGCTGAGCTTATGAATGCAATGACCAATCAGAGGCGTTCAGATGAGTCATCGCTGAAACAGCGGAGTTCCGTTGTTCAGTGCGCGCTGACTGAATTCTGACTCGCGAGTTCTCTCATCATAAACAACAAAGTGCAGATGTACCTGCAATGTAAGTATAAGAGATTTATTAATCATACAGTGTAGATACACTGATTATAACAAGTGTGTTTTTAAAGTGCATAAACTCGCGCTAGACTGAGCTTGTGATGATGTTCTTTGGTAATATAATGTTCTTTGCTCGTTTTCTGTAGCTGCTTTTTAATAACTGAGGAAATGTAAACATTATAATTAGTAACTTACGATGTTTCTATTAATTTTTTATCATGTTAAATACAAATTCAGTCATATTAAAAATGTTAGGCTGCTTTTAGCCTTACGCTGGAGATGGTTCACTTTCCGGCAATGAAACTAAGTAAATAAGTAATTAAATAAATTAGCGATAGGACGATATGAAAATTGAGCATATCGCCCAACACTAGCACACACAAACACGAACATGAGTGCTGTGCCTGCCTGTGATGAGGAGATTGTGAATAAAAAAAATGATTATTAGTCGAATTTAAAATAAACATTTGCATTTGAATGCAAAAATAGTACAATCGACTGTTAGGTGTGCGTCAGGGAGCGTCATCAGTGGAGCACGAGATGCGGTGATGATGATGTAAGTGACGTTGTAGTTTAATGTTTTGTTAGTCTAGCCCACGAGATGCGCAGTTGCTGTGTTATTCATTCAAAATATTAGAGAAATATAGTAGCTCAATGCGTAGAAGATCTTGAGTAGGTTAAAACCGAAACCAAGCCATTCACACAGAATGCATATTCAGCGCATTTTCTAGACGGACAAATATGACTGCTGCACTCGCGTCACAAAAGAGATGTACAGAAAGCCATGCAAAGTTAAAACAGTTTAAACGTTTAGAAAACACATCACGAATTTGTGGAGGTTTATTCCTTTTCACTGCGTCTCATATGTTTTTAAACAA